>NW_025421860.1:0-84841 GCF_011764305.1 Mustela putorius furo | reverse complement strand
GAACCCTTCAGGACCCCCCAGTGCCCACCGCTTCATTCCAAAATCTCCCTTTCGGTTGCTCCCCCAGATCCAGCAGATCTAACCTGTATTGTTGCTTGCAGATAATTGGAATGCGAGATGGGCTACCCAGCCATCCATCCTTAGAAGCCTGCTCGGAATCGTTGTCCTGGAGCCAACCAACAGGTCTCAATTGTCCTGCAGAAGAATCTTTGCAGTTGGGAGCTTCTCACAACTCCCATCGTGGGAAAAACCGCATGGCCTCGTGATCCACGCCCCCCTTCAAGAAGGGGCCATCAGGGACAGAATGTCCATCCTGAGCGATCGTCTGATCCTCGCCCTGACTTCAGATGCACGAGATCTAGATTCCGGTTTCACCCAGAAACCTAGGCCTAGCTTGGGTTCTCAGACTTCCGTCCTCAGACTACTGGCCCACAAGCCCTCCAGTTTGGCAATCCAGAACTACAGTACAGCACTCTGCCTGCCCTCCAGAAGAAAAACATTGCCCTCTGGGGCTACCCAGAAACCCCAAATGAGATTCAACCTGCACGCCATTCGGCTGTACCCTAAATATATAGGCTGACCTGGGCACTAATGCCCTTTCTGAGACAGCCTGATTCTGGACCTCCTGGCCCCACCCAGACAGCTGGCCACACACTGAGCTCATATGACCTGCCATGGCCTTGGGTCTTCATCGCTTCTCAATCTCGGGTTTTCAGGCTTCAGAACCTAGACATTATCTCCAAACACGAACCTGGGTTTGAAAATGATGCAGAAATCAGAACGCTTTCCCCATGGCAAGAAACCTTGTGGTTGGCATGTTGTCCAAGTTTCAGTGTACTTGAAACCAGTGTGGCCCATGAGGCCCCGCCCATGCTTGCGGGCCACATTGGTCACAAACACACATTGTGACCCTCAGCCTGAGCCCAGTCCTCAGGTAAGGCCTCTCAGTAGCTGGATGGAGAGACAGCATATTGGGCTTGCCATGCCCCTAGGGGGCCCCAATTTTTAACCATACTTCGGGTTGTCCCTTCACTCTTCCCCAGGGCTCTGATTTGGAATTCCTCTTTTGGTCGGACACCGGAGGTAACAAACCTAAAAGGAGTCCTCCCATCCCACAGATTGACGGAAAACAATTGGGATCGGGCCAAGTCCACAGAGAGCAGGAATCGTCCATGGCCCATGAGGCCTCCCCAACATTCCACGGCCATTCCTGATACAAAATCCAGAGACAAAAGTCTGAGCACGCGCCTCAGACTCGCTCATTCTTCATATCCTGAAGAGTTCTTCAGAAAAGAACCTACACGTCACTCGAAGGCACCCAAAAATATATAGTCTAACCTGGGCACTAATGCACTGTCTGACAACCTGAGCCCGGACCTCGTGACCAACACCCAGACAGCTGACCGCACACTGAGCACATCAGACCCGCCATGGCCTTAGGTCATCATCTCTTACCTACCTCAGTTTTCAGTCTTCAAAACCTAGACCTTATCTCTAATCACTGCCCAGGGGTGATTATGATGCAGAAATCAGAACCCTTCCTTACCCAAGGCAAGAAACCATGTGGTTGGCATGTTGTCCAACGTTCAGTGTAGGAGAAACCAGCATTTACCCTGACGCCCCGCCCATTCTTGAGTGCGACGAGGGCATAAACACGCATTGTGACCCTCAGTGTGAGTCCTGTCCTCTAGTACGTCCTCTCATCTCAGTGGCTGGATCATTAGATGTCATAATGGGCTTGACATGTCCCTAGGCCCCAATTTTTAACCAGATTTCTGGTTGTCCAGTCGCCCCCCCCCCCCCCAGGGCTCTACTCTGGAATCCCTCATTTGCTGGGACACCTGAGGTTGAAAAACAAAAACAAAACAAATCATCAACAACAGAACAACGGACTTCTTCCATCCCACAGAATGACCCCAAACTCTTTGGACGGGGACAAACCCCCAGAGAGTAAGACTCGTCCATTTCCCAAGAAGTCACCCGGAAGTTTCACGACTGAGTGACACGATAACCAGAGATAAAAACTTGAGCAAGAGCCTCAAACTCGCCCTATTTTCATATCCCGAAGAGTTCTCCTCATGGTCTGTAGATCAGTCCTGCCATACCTATGACCCGAAACATAAGCCGAGTTTGTGTTTTCAACAACTGTCCAAACAGCCCTGGCCTACACACCCTACAGGCTCAGGCCCCTGGAGCCAAACCTGACGACTGTGCTTGCCCTCTCCAAGGGAATTTTGTGTGCCCATTCCAATGGCCACAACCCAACTAAGAGGATAAACCTCCAAAGTCCCTGAGGCCATCCCAATATTTGTGGCTTCCCAGGACAAACAGGGGCAATCTGGGCCCATCTGAGCACCTACCGGCACTCAGACCCGTAGACTGATGTCCCCAGAGGTAAAAAGGAACGAACAGGCCCCTAGGCACATATCCGATCCATTGCTTTGGTTTCCAGGCATCTCTCCTCAGAGGAATGGATTTCAATAACAGCATATGGGCTGTTTCTTGACTCACCCATCAGAACAAATCTCATCTACACATGGGAAACTTGCATGATGGAGCTGTGTGAAAGCCTCTCTTTAGGAGAACCCTTCAGGACCCCAGTGCCACCGCTTCATTCCAAAATCTCCATAGACATATTATCATATTAGGACACATCCACGGGAGAGTCCATTTCAACTCAGCCTTTTCGGTTGCTCCCCCAGATCCAGCAGATCTAACCTGTATTGTTGCTTGCAGATAATTGGAATGCGAGATGGGCTACCCAGCCATCCATCCTTAGAAGCCTGCTCGGAATCGTTGTCCTGGAGCCAACCAACAGGTCTCAATTGTCCTGCAGAAGAATCTTTGCAGTTGGGAGCTTCTCACAACTCCCATCGTGGGAAAACCCGCATGGCCTCGTGATCCACGCCCCCCTTCAAGAAGGGGCCATCAGGGACAGAATGTCCATCCTGAGCGATCGTCTGATCCTCGCCCTGACTTCAGATGCACGAGATCTAGATTCCGGTTTCACCCAGAAACCTAGGCCTAGCTTGGGTTCTCAGACTTCCGTCCTCAGACTACTGGCCCACAAGCCCTCCAGTTTGGCAATCCAGAACTACAGTACAGCACTCTGCCTGCCCTCCAGAAGAAAAACATTGCCCTCTGGGGCTACCCAGAAACCCCAAATGAGATTCAACCTGCACGCCATTCGGCTGTACCCTAAATATATAGGCTGACCTGGGCACTAATGCCCTTTCTGAGACAGCCTGATTCTGGACCTCCTGGCCCCACCCAGACAGCTGGCCACACACTGAGCTCATATGACCTGCCATGGCCTTGGGTCTTCATCGCTTCTCAATCTCGGGTTTCAGGCTTCAGAACCTAGACATTATCTCCAAACACGAACCTGGGTTTGAAAATGATGCAGAAATCAGAACGCTTTCCCCATGGCAAGAAACCTTGTGGTTGGCATGTTGTCCAAGTTTCAGTGTACTTGAAACCAGTGTGGCCCATGAGGCCCCGCCCATGCTTGCGGGCCACATTGGTCACAAACACACATTGTGACCCTCAGCCTGAGCCCAGTCCTCAGGTAAGGCCTCTCAGTAGCTGGATGGAGAGACAGCATATTGGGCTTGCCATGCCCCTAGGCCCCATTTTTTAACCATACTTCGGGTTGTCCCTTCACTCTTCCCCAGGGCTCTGATTTGGAATTCCTCTTTTGGTCGGACACCGGAGGTAACAAACCTAAAAGGAGTCCTCCCATCCCACAGATTGACGGAAAACAATTGGGATCGGGCCAAGTCCACAGAGAGCAGGAATCGTCCATGGCCCATGAGGCCTCCCCAACATTCCACGGCCATTCCTGATACAAAAAATCAGAGACAAAAGTCTGAGCACGCGCCTCAGACTCGCTCATTCTTCATATCCTGAAGAGTTCTTCAGAAAAGAACCTACACGTCACTCGAAGGCACCCAAAATATATAGTCTAACCTGGGCACTAATGCACTGTCTGACAACCTGAGCCCGGACCTCGTGACCAACACCCAGACAGCTGACCGCACACTGAGCACATCAGACCCGCCATGGCCTTAGGTCATCATCTCTTACCTACCTCAGTTTTTTCAGTCTTCAAAACCTAGACCTTATCTCTAATCACTGCCCAGGGGTGATTATGATGCAGAAATCAGAACCCTTCCTTACCCAAGGCAAGAAAAACCATGTGGTTGGCATGTTGTCCAACGTTCAGTGTAGGAGAAACCAGCATTTACCCTGACGCCCCCCGCCCATTCTTGAGTGCGACGAGGGCATAAACACGCATTGTGACCCTCAGTGTGAGTCCTGTCCTCTAGTACGTCCTCTCATCTCAGTGGCTGGATCATTAGATGTCATAATGGGCTTGACATGTCCCTAGGCCCCAATTTTTAACCAGATTTCTGGTTGTCCAGTCGCCCCCCCCCCCCAGGGCTCTACTCTGGAATCCCTCATTTGCTGGGACACCTGAGGTTGAAAAACAAAACAAAAAACAAATCATCAACAACAGAACAACGGACTTCTTCCATCCCACAGAATGACCCCAAACTCTTTGGACGGGGACAAACCCCCAGAGAGTAAGACTCGTCCATTTCCCAAGAAGTCACCCGGAAGTTTCACGACCATGAGTGACACGATAACCAGAGATAAAAACTTGAGCAAGAGCCTCAAACTCGCCCTATTTTCATATCCCGAAGAGTTCTCCTCATGGTCTGTAGATCAGTCCTGCCATACCTATGACCCGAAACATAAGCCGAGTTTGTGTTTTCAACAACTGTCCAAACAGCCCTGGCCTACACACCCTACAGGCTCAGGCCCCTGGAGCCAAACCTGACGACTGTGCTTGCCCTCTCCAAGGGAATTTTGTGTGCCCATTCCAATGGCCACAACCCAACTAAGAGGATAAACCTCCAAAGTCCCTGAGGCCATCCCAATATTTGTGGCTTCCCAGGACAAACAGGGGCAATCTGGGCCCATCTGAGCACCTACCGGCACTCAGACCCGTAGACTGATGTCCCCAGAGGTAAAAAGGAACGAACAGGCCCCTAGGCACATATCCGATCCATTGCTTTGGTTTCCAGGCATCTCTCCTCAGAGGAATGGATTTCAATAACAGCATATGGCTGTTTCTTGACTCACCCATCAGAACAAATCTCATCTACACATGGGAAACTTGCATGATGGAGCTGTGTGAAAGCCTCTCTTTAGGAGAACCCTTCAGGACCCCAGTGCCACCGCTTCATTCCAAAATCTCCATAGACATATTATCATATTAGGACACATCCACGGGAGAGTCCATTTCAACTCAGCCTTTTCGGTTGCTCCCCCCAGATCCAGCAGATCTAACCTGTATTGTTGCTTGCAGATAATTGGAATGCGAGATGGGCTACCCAGCCATCCATCCTTAGAAGCCTGCTCGGAATCGTTGTCCTGGAGCCAACCAACAGGTCTCAATTGTCCTGCAGAAGAATCTTTGCAGTTGGGAGCTTCTCAACAACTCCCATCGTGGGAAAACCCGCATGGCCTCGTGATCCACGCCCCCCTTCAAGAAGGGGCCATCAGGGACAGAATGTCCATCCTGAGCGATCGTCTGATCCTCGCCCTGACTTCAGATGCACGAGATCTAGATTCCGGTTTCACCCAGAAACCTAGGCCTAGCTTGGGTTCTCAGACTTCCGTCCTCAGACTACTGGCCCACAAGCCCTCCAGTTTGGCAATCCAGAACTACAGTACAGCACTCTGCCTGCCCTCCAGAAGAAAAACATTGCCCTCTGGGGCTACCCAGAAACCCCAAATGAGATTCAACCTGCACGCCATTCGGCTGTACCCTAAATATATAGGCTGACCTGGGCACTAATGCCCTTTCTGAGACAGCCTGATTCTGGACCTCCTGGCCCCACCCAGACAGCTGGCCACACACTGAGCTCATATGACCTGCCATGGCCTTGGGTCTTCATCGCTTCTCAATCTCGGGTTTCAGGCTTCAGAACCTGACATTATCTCCAAACACGAACCTGGGTTTGAAAATGATGCAGAAATCAGAACGCTTTCCCCATGGCAAGAAACCTTGTGGTTGGCATGTTGTCCAAGTTTCAGTGTACTTGAAACCAGTGTGGCCCATGAGGCCCCGCCCATGCTTGCGGGCCACATTGGTCACAAACACACATTGTGACCCTCAGCCTGAGCCCAGTCCTCAGGTAAGGCCTCTCAGTAGCTGGATGGAGAGACAGCATATTGGGCTTGCCATGCCCCTAGGCCCCAATTTTTAACCATACTTCGGGTTGTCCCTTCACTCTTCCCCAGGGCTCTGATTTGGAATTCCTCTTTTGGTCGGACACCGGAGGTAACAAAACTAAAAGGAGTCCTCCCATCCCACAGATTGACGGAAAACAATTGGGATCGGGCCAAGTCCACAGAGAGCAGGAATCGTCCATGGCCCATGAGGCCTCCCCAACATTCCACGGGCCATTCCTGATACAAAATCCAGAGACAAAAGTCTGAGCACGCGCCTCAGACTCGCTCATTCTTCATATCCTGAAGAGTTCTTCAGAAAAGAACCTACACGTCACTCGAAGGCACCCAAAATATATAGTCTAACCTGGGCACTAATGCACTGTCTGACAACCTGAGCCCGGACCTCGTGACCAACACCCAGACAGCTGACCGCACACTGAGCACATCAGACCCGCCATGGCCTTAGGTCATCATCTCTTACCTACCTCAGTTTTCAGTCTTCAAAACCTAGACCTTATCTCTAATCACTGCCCAGGGGTGATTATGATGCAGAAATCAGAACCCTTCCTTACCCAAGGCAAGAAACCATGTGGTTGGCATGTTGTCCAACGTTCAGTGTAGGAGAAACCAGCATTTACCCTGACGCCCCGCCCATTCTTGAGTGCGACGAGGGCATAAACACGCATTGTGACCCTCAGTGTGAGTCCTGTCCTCTAGTACGTCCTCTCATCTCAGTGGCTGGATCATTAGATGTCATAATGGGCTTGACATGTCCCTAGGCCCCAATTTTTAACCAGATTTCTGGTTGTCCAGTCGCCCCCCCCCCCCAGGGCTCTACTCTGGAATCCCTCATTTGCTGGGACACCTGAGGTTGAAAAACAAAACAAAACAAATCATCAACAACAGAACAACGGACTTCTTCCATCCCACAGAATGACCCCAAACTCTTTGGACGGGGACAAACCCCCAGAGAGTAAGACTCGTCCATTTCCCAAGAAGTCACCCGGAAGTTTCACGACCATGAGTGACACGATAACCAGAGATAAAAACTTGAGCAAGAGCCTCAAACTCGCCCTATTTTCATATCCCGAAGAGTTCTCCTCATGGTCTGTAGATCAGTCCTGCCATACCTATGACCCGAAACATAAGCCGAGTTTGTGTTTTCAACAACTGTCCAAACAGCCCTGGCCTACACACCCTACAGGCTCAGGCCCCTGGAGCCAAACCTGACGACTGTGTGCTTGCCCTCTCCAAGGGAATTTTGTGTGCCCATTCCAATGGCCACAACCCAACTAAGAGGATAAACCTCCAAAGTCCCTGAGGCCATCCCAATATTTGTGGCTTCCCAGGACAAACAGGGGCAATCTGGGCCCATCTGAGCACCTACCGGCACTCAGACCCGTAGACTGATGTCCCCAGAGGTAAAAAGGAACGAACAGGCCCCCTAGGCACATATCCGATCCATTGCTTTGGTTTCCAGGCATCTCTCCTCAGAGGAATGGATTTCAATAACAGCATATGGCTGTTTCTTGACTCACCCATCAGAACAAATCTCATCTACACATGGGAAACTTGCATGATGGAGCTGTGTGAAAGCCTCTCTTTAGGAGAACCCTTCAGGACCCCAGTGCCACCGCTTCATTCCAAAATCTCCATAGACATATTATCATATTAGGACACATCCACGGGAGAGTCCATTTCAACTCAGCCTTTTCGGTTGCTCCCCCAGATCCAGCAGATCTAACCTGTATTGTTGCTTGCAGATAATTGGAATGCGAGATGGGCTACCCAGCCATCCATCCTTAGAAGCCTGCTCGGAATCGTTGTCCTGGAGCCAACCAACAGGTCTCAATTGTCCTGCAGAAGAATCTTTGCAGTTGGGAGCTTCTCACAACTCCCATCGTGGGAAAACCCGCATGGCCTCGTGATCCACGCCCCCCTTCAAGAAGGGGCCATCAGGGACAGAATGTCCATCCTGAGCGATCGTCTGATCCTCGCCCTGACTTCAGATGCACGAGATCTAGATTCCGGTTTCACCCAGAAACCTAGGCCTAGCTTGGGTTCTCAGACTTCCGTCCTCAGACTACTGGCCCACAAGCCCTCCAGTTTGGCAATCCAGAACTACAGTACAGCACTCTGCCTGCCCTCCAGAAGAAAAACATTGCCCTCTGGGGCTACCCAGAAACCCCAAATGAGATTCAACCTGCACGCCATTCGGCTGTACCCTAAATATATAGGCTGACCTGGGCACTAATGCCCTTTCTGAGACAGCCTGATTCTGGACCTCCTGGCCCCACCCAGACAGCTGGCCACACACTGAGCTCATATGACCTGCCATGGCCTTGGGTCTTCATCGCTTCTCAATCTCGGGTTTCAGGCTTCAGAACCTAGACATTATCTCCAAACACGAACCTGGGTTTGAAAATGATGCAGAAATCAGAACGCTTTCCCCATGGCAAGAAACCTTGTGGTTGGCATGTTGTCCAAGTTTCAGTGTACTTGAAACCAGTGTGGCCCATGAGGCCCCCCCCCCATGCTTGCGGGCCACATTGGTCACAAACACACATTGTGACCCTCAGCCTGAGCCCAGTCCTCAGGTAAGGCCTCTCAGTAGCTGGATGGAGAGACAGCATATTGGGCTTGCCATGCCCCTAGGCCCCAATTTTTAACCATACTTCGGGTTGTCCCTTCACTCTTCCCCAGGGCTCTGATTTGGAATTCCTCTTTTGGTCGGACACCGGAGGTAAAAAACCTAAAAGGAGTCCTCCCATCCCACAGATTGACGGAAAACAATTGGGATCGGGCCAAGTCCACAGAGAGCAGGAATCGTCCATGGCCCATGAGGCCTCCCCAACATTCCACGGCCATTCCTGATACAAAATCCAGAGACAAAAGTCTGAGCACGCGCCTCAGACTCGCTCATTCTTCATATCCTGAAGAGTTCTTCAGAAAAGAACCTACACGTCACTCGAAGGCACCCAAAATATATAGTCTAACCTGGGCACTAATGCACTGTCTGACAACCTGAGCCCGGACCTCGTGACCAACACCCAGACAGCTGACCGCACACTGAGCACATCAGACCCGCCATGGCCTTAGGTCATCATCTCTTACCTACCTCAGTTTTTTCAGTCTTCAAAACCTAGACCTTATCTCTAATCACTGCCCAGGGGTGATTATGATGCAGAAATCAGAACCCTTCCTTACCCAAGGCAAGAAACCATGTGGTTGGCATGTTGTCCAACGTTCAGTGTAGGAGAAACCAGCATTTACCCTGACGCCCCGCCCATTCTTGAGTGCGACGAGGGCATAAACACGCATTGTGACCCTCAGTGTGAGTCCTGTCCTCTAGTACGTCCTCTCATCTCAGTGGCTGGATCATTAGATGTCATAATGGGCTTGACATGTCCCTAGGCCCCAATTTTTAACCAGATTTCTGGTTGTCCAGTCGCCCCCCCCCCCCCCAGGGCTCTACTCTGGAATCCCTCATTTGCTGGGACACCTGAGGTTGAAAAACAAAACAAAACAAATCATCAACAACAGAACAACGGACTTCTTCCATCCCACAGAATGACCCCAAACTCTTTGGACGGGGACAAACCCCCAGAGAGTAAGACTCGTCCATTTCCCAAGAAGTCACCCGGAAGTTTCACGACCATGAGTGACACGATAACCAGAGATAAAAACTTGAGCAAGAGCCTCAAACTCGCCCTATTTTCATATCCCGAAGAGTTCTCCTCATGGTCTGTAGATCAGTCCTGCCATACCTTTGACCCGAAACATAAGGCGAGTTTGTGTTTTCAGACAACTGTCCAAACAGCCCTGGCCTACACACCCTACAGGCTCAGGCCCCTGGAGCCAAACCTGACGACTGTGCTTGCCCTCTCCAAGGGAATTTTGTGTGCCCATTCCAATGGCCACAACCCAACTAAGAGGATAAACCTCCAAAGTCCCTGAGGCCATCCCAATATTTGTGGCTTCCCAGGACAAACAGGGGCAATCTGGGCCCATCTGAGCACCTACCGGCACTCAGACCCGTAGACTGATGTCCCCAGAGGTAAAAAGGAACGAACAGGCCCCTAGGCACATATCCGATCCATTGCTTTGGTTTCCAGGCATCTCTCCTCAGAGGAATGGATTTCAATAACAGCATATGGCTGTTTCTTGACTCACCCATCAGAACAAATCTCATCTACACATGGGAAACTTGCATGATGGAGCTGTGTGAAAGCCTCTCTTTAGGAGAACCCTTCAGGACCCCAGTGCCACCGCTTCATTCCAAAATCTCCATAGACATATTATCATATTAGGACACATCCACGGGAGAGTCCATTTCAACTCAGCCTTTTCGGTTGCTCCCCCAGATCCAGCAGATCTAACCTGTATTGTTGCTTGCAGATAATTGGAATGCGAGATGGGCTACCCAGCCATCCATCCTTAGAAGCCTGCTCGGAATCGTTGTCCTGGAGCCAACCAACAGGTCTCAATTGTCCTGCAGAAGAATCTTTGCAGTTGGGAGCTTCTCACAACTCCCATCGTGGGAAAACCCGCATGGCCTCGTGATCCACGCCCCCCTTCAAGAAGGGGCCATCAGGGACAGAATGTCCATCCTGAGCGATCGTCTGATCCTCGCCCTGACTTCAGATGCACGAGATCTAGATTCCGGTTTCACCCAGAAACCTAGGCCTAGCTTGGGTTCTCAGACTTCCGTCCTCAGACTACTGGCCCACAAGCCCTCCAGTTTGGCAATCCAGAACTACAGTACAGCACTCTGCCTGCCCTCCAGAAGAAAAACATTGCCCTCTGGGGCTACCCAGAAACCCCAAATGAGATTCAACCTGCACGCCATTCGGCTGTACCCTAAATATATAGGCTGACCTGGGCACTAATGCCCTTTCTGAGACAGCCTGATTCTGGACCTCCTGGCCCCACCCAGACAGCTGGCCACACACTGAGCTCATATGACCTGCCATGGCCTTGGGTCTTCATCGCTTCTCAATCTCGGGTTTCAGGCTTCAGAACCTAGACATTATCTCCAAACACGAACCTGGGTTTGAAAATGATGCAGAAATCAGAACGCTTTCCCCATGGCAAGAAACCTTGTGGTTGGCATGTTGTCCAAGTTTCAGTGTACTTGAAACCAGTGTGGCCCATGAGGCCCCGCCCATGCTTGCGGGCCACATTGGTCACAAACACACATTGTGACCCTCAGCCTGAGCCCAGTCCTCAGGTAAGGCCTCCTCAGTAGCTGGATGGAGAGACAGCATATTGGGCTTGCCATGCCCCTAGGCCCCAATTTTTAACCATACTTCGGGTTGTCCCTTCACTCTTCCCCAGGGCTCTGATTTGGAATTCCTCTTTTGGTCGGACACCGGAGGTAACAAACCTAAAAGGAGTCCTCCCATCCCACAGATTGACGGAAAACAATTGGGATCGGGCCAAGTCCACAGAGAGCAGGAATCGTCCATGGCCCATGAGGCCTCCCCAACATTCCACGGCCATTCCTGATACAAAATCCAGAGACAAAAGTCTGAGCACGCGCCTCAGACTCGCTCATTCTTCATATCCTGAAGAGTTCTTCAGAAAAGAACCTACACGTCACTCGAAGGCACCCAAAATATATAGTCTAACCTGGGCACTAATGCACTGTCTGACAACCTGAGCCCGGACCTCGTGACCAACACCCAGACAGCTGACCGCACACTGAGCACATCAGACCCGCCATGGCCTTAGGTCATCATCTCTTACCCTACCTCAGTTTTCAGTCTTCAAAACCTAGACCTTATCTCTAATCACTGCCCAGGGGTGATTATGATGCAGAAATCAGAACCCTTCCTTACCCAAGGCAAGAAACCATGTGGTTGGCATGTTGTCCAACGTTCAGTGTAGGAGAAACCAGCATTTACCCTGACGCCCCGCCCATTCTTGAGTGCGACGAGGGCATAAACACGCATTGTGACCCTCAGTGTGAGTCCTGTCCTCTAGTACGTCCTCTCATCTCAGTGGCTGGATCATTAGATGTCATAATGGGCTTGACATGTCCCTAGGCCCCAATTTTTAACCAGATTTCTGGTTGTCCAGTCGCCCCCCCCCCCAGGGCTCTACTCTGGAATCCCTCATTTGCTGGGACACCTGAGGTTGAAAAACAAAACAAAACAAAAATCATCAACAACAGAACAACGGACTTCTTCCATCCCACAGAATGACCCCAAACTCTTTGGACGGGGACAAACCCCCAGAGAGTAAGACTCGTCCATTTCCCAAGAAGTCACCCGGAAGTTTCACGACCATGAGTGACACGATAACCAGAGATAAAAACTTGAGCAAGAGCCTCAAACTCGCCCTATTTTCATATCCCGAAGAGTTCTCCTCATGGTCTGTAGATCAGTCCTGCCATACCTATGACCCGAAACATAAGCCGAGTTTGTGTTTTCAACAACTGTCCAAACAGCCCTGGCCTACACACCCTACAGGCTCAGGCCCCTGGAGCCAAACCTGACGACTGTGCTTGCCCTCTCCAAGGGAATTTTGTGTGCCCATTCCAATGGCCACAACCCAACTAAGAGGATAAACCTCCAAAGTCCCTGAGGCCATCCCAATATTTGTGGCTTCCCAGGACAAACAGGGGCAATCTGGGCCCATCTGAGCACCTACCGGCACTCAGACCCGTAGACTGATGTCCCCAGAGGTAAAAAGGAACGAACAGGCCCCTAGGCACATATCCGATCCATTGCTTTTTGGTTTCCAGGCATCTCTCCTCAGAGGAATGGATTTCAATAACAGCATATGGCTGTTTCTTGACTCACCCATCAGAACAAATCTCATCTACACATGGGAAACTTGCATGATGGAGCTGTGTGAAAGCCTCTCTTTAGGAGAACCCTTCAGGACCCCAGTGCCACCGCTTCATTCCAAAATCTCCATAGACATATTATCATATTAGGACACATCCACGGGAGAGTCCATTTCAACTCAGCCTTTTCGGTTGCTCCCCCAGATCCAGCAGATCTAACCTGTATTGTTGCTTGCAGATAATTGGAATGCGAGATGGGCTACCCAGCCATCCATCCTTAGAAGCCTGCTCGGAATCGTTGTCCTGGAGCCAACCAACAGGTCTCAATTGTCCTGCAGAAGAATCTTTGCAGTTGGGAGCTTCTCACAACTCCCATCGTGGGAAAACCCGCATGGCCTCGTGATCCACGCCCCCCTTCAAGAAGGGGCCATCAGGGACAGAATGTCCCATCCTGAGCGATCGTCTGATCCTCGCCCTGACTTCAGATGCACGAGATCTAGATTCCGGTTTCACCCAGAAACCTAGGCCTAGCTTGGGTTCTCAGACTTCCGTCCTCAGACTACTGGCCCACAAGCCCTCCAGTTTGGCAATCCAGAACTACAGTACAGCACTCTGCCTGCCCTCCAGAAGAAAAAAAACATTGCCCTCTGGGGCTACCCAGAAACCCCAAATGAGATTCAACCTGCACGCCATTCGGCTGTACCCTAAATATATAGGCTGACCTGGGCACTAATGCCCTTTCTGAGACAGCCTGATTCTGGACCTCCTGGCCCCACCCAGACAGCTGGCCACACACTGAGCTCATATGACCTGCCATGGCCTTGGGTCTTCATCGCTTCTCAATCTCGGGTTTCAGGCTTCAGAACCTAGACATTATCTCCAAACACGAACCTGGGTTTGAAAATGATGCAGAAATCAGAACGCTTTCCCCATGGCAAGAAACTTGTGGTTGGCATGTTGTCCAAGTTTCAGTGTACTTGAAACCAGTGTGGCCCATGAGGCCCCCGCCCATGCTTGCGGGCCACATTGGTCACAAACACACATTGTGACCCTCAGCCTGAGCCCAGTCCTCAGGTAAGGCCTCTCAGTAGCTGGATGGAGAGACAGCATATTGGGCTTGCCATGCCCCTAGGCCCCAATTTTTAACCATACTTCGGGTTGTCCCTTCACTCTTCCCCAGGGCTCTGATTTGGAATTCCTCTTTTGGTCGGACACCGGAGGTAACAAACCTAAAAGGAGTCCTCCCATCCCACAGATTGACGGAAAACAATTGGGATCGGGCCAAGTCCACAGAGAGCAGGAATCGTCCATGGCCCATGAGGCCTCCCCAACATTCCACGGCCATTCCTGATACAAAATCCAGAGACAAAAGTCTGAGCACGCGCCTCAGACTCGCTCATTCTTCATATCCTGAAGAGTTCTTCAGAAAAAAACCCTACACGTCACTCGAAGGCACCCAAAATATATAGTCTAACCTGGGCACTAATGCACTGTCTGACAACCTGAGCCCGGACCTCGTGACCAACACCCAGACAGCTGACCGCACACTGAGAGCACATCAGACCCGCCATGGCCTTAGGTCATCATCTCTTACCTACCTCAGTTTTCAGTCTTCAAAACCTAGACCTTATCTCTAATCACTGCCCAGGGGTGATTATGATGCAGAAATCAGAACCCTTCCTTACCCAAGGCAAGAAACCATGTGGTTGGCATGTTGTCCAACGTTCAGTGTAGGAGAAACCAGCATTTACCCTGACGCCCCGCCCATTCTTGAGTGCGACGAGGGCATAAACACGCATTGTGACCCTCAGTGTGAGTCCTGTCCTCTAGTACGTCCTCTCATCTCAGTGGCTGGATCATTAGATGTCATAATGGGCTTGACATGTCCCTAGGCCCCAATTTTTAACCAGATTTCTGGTTGTCCAGTCGCCCCCCCCCCCCCCCCCAGGGCTCTACTCTGGAATCCCTCATTTGCTGGGACACCTGAGGTTGAAAAACAAAACAAAAAACAAATCATCAACAACAGAACAACGGACTTCTTCCATCCCACAGAATGACCCCAAACTCTTTGGACGGGGACAAACCCCCAGAGAGTAAGACTCGTCCATTTCCCAAGAAGTCACCCGGAAGTTTCACGACCATGAGTGACACGATAACCAGAGATAAAAACTTGAGCAAGAGCCTCAAACTCGCCCTATTTTCATATCCCGAAGAGTTCTCCTCATGGTCTGTAGATCAGTCCTGCCATACCTATGACCCGAAACATAAGCCGAGTTTGTGTTTTCAACAACTGTCCAAACAGCCCTGGCCTACACACCCTACAGGCTCAGGCCCCTGGAGCCAAACCTGACGACTGTGCTTGCCCTCTCCAAGGGAATTTTGTGTGCCCATTCCAATGGCCACAACCCAACTAAGAGGATAAACCTCCAAAGTCCCTGAGGCCATCCCAATATTTGTGGCTTCCCAGGACAAACAGGGGCAATCTGGGCCCATCTGAGCACCTACCGGCACTCAGACCCGTAGACTGATGTCCCCAGAGGTAAAAAGGAACGAACAGGCCCCTAGGCACATATCCGATCCATTGCTTTGGTTTCCAGGCATCTCTCCTCAGAGGAATGGATTTCAATAACAGCATATGGCTGTTTCTTGACTCACCCATCAGAACAAATCTCATCTACACATGGGAAACTTGCATGATGGAGCTGTGTGAAAGCCTCTCTTTAGGAGAACCCTTCAGGACCCCAGTGCCACCGCTTCATTCCAAAATCTCCATAGACATATTATCATATTAGGACACATCCACGGGAGAGTCCATTTCAACTCAGCCTTTTCGGTTGCTCCCCCAGATCCAGCAGATCTAACCTGTATTGTTGCTTGCAGATAATTGGAATGCGAGATGGGCTACCCAGCCATCCATCCTTAGAAGCCTGCTCGGAATCGTTGTCCTGGAGCCAACCAACAACAGGTCTCAATTGTCCTGCAGAAGAATCTTTGCAGTTGGGAGCTTCTCACAACTCCCATCGTGGGAAAACCCGCATGGCCTCGTGATCCACGCCCCCCTTCAAGAAGGGGCCATCAGGGACAGAATGTCCATCCTGAGCGATCGTCTGATCCTCGCCCTGACTTCAGATGCACGAGATCTAGATTCCGGTTTCACCCAGAAAAACCTAGGCCTAGCTTGGGTTCTCAGACTTCCGTCCTCAGACTACTGGCCCACAAGCCCTCCAGTTTGGCAATCCAGAACTACAGTACAGCACTCTGCCTGCCCTCCAGAAGAAAAACATTGCCCTCTGGGGCTACCCAGAAACCCCAAATGAGATTCAACCTGCACGCCATTCGGCTGTACCCTAAATATATAGGCTGACCTGGGCACTAATGCCCTTTCTGAGACAGCCTGATTCTGGACCTCCTGGCCCCACCCAGACAGCTGGCCACACACTGAGCTCATATGACCTGCCATGGCCTTGGGTCTTCATCGCTTCTCAATCTCGGGTTTTTCAGGCTTCAGAACCTAGACATTATCTCCAAACACGAACCTGGGTTTGAAAATGATGCAGAAATCAGAACGCTTTCCCCATGGCAAGAAAAACTTGTGGTTGGCATGTTGTCCAAGTTTCAGTGTACTTGAAACCAGTGTGGCCCATGAGGCCCCGCCCATGCTTGCGGGCCACATTGGTCACAAACACACATTGTGACCCTCAGCCTGAGCCCAGTCCTCAGGTAAGGCCTCTCAGTAGCTGGATGGAGAGACAGCATATTGGGCTTGCCATGCCCCTAGGCCCCAATTTTTAACCATACTTCGGGTTGTCCCTTCACTCTTCCCCAGGGCTCTGATTTGGAATTCCTCTTTTGGTCGGACACCGGAGGTAACAAACCTAAAAGGAGTCCTCCCATCCCACAGATTGACGGAAAAAAAATTGGGATCGGGCCAAGTCCACAGAGAGCAGGAATCGTCCATGGCCCATGAGGCCTCCCCAACATTCCACGGCCATTCCTGATACAAAATCCAGAGACAAAAGTCTGAGCACGCGCCTCAGACTCGCTCATTCTTCATATCCTGAAGAGTTCTTCAGAAAAGAACCTACACGTCACTCGAAGGCACCCAAAATATATAGTCTAACCTGGGCACTAATGCACTGTCTGACAACCTGAGCCCGGACCTCGTGACCAACACCCAGACAGCTGACCGCACACTGAGCACATCAGACCCGCCATGGCCTTAGGTCATCATCTCTTACCTACCTCAGTTTTCAGTCTTCAAAACCTAGACCTTATCTCTAATCACTGCCCAGGGGTGATTATGATGCAGAAATCAGAACCCTTCCTTACCCAAGGCAAGAAACCATGTGGTTGGCATGTTGTCCAACGTTCAGTGTAGGAGAAACCAGCATTTACCCTGACGCCCCGCCCATTCTTGAGTGCGACGAGGGCATAAACACGCATTGTGACCCTCAGTGTGAGTCCTGTCCTCTAGTACGTCCTCTCATCTCAGTGGCTGGATCATTAGATGTCATAATGGGCTTGACATGTCCCTAGGCCCCCCCAATTTTTAACCAGATTTCTGGTTGTCCAGTCGCCCCCCCCCCCCCCCCCCAGGCTCTACTCTGGAATCCCTCATTTGCTGGGACACCTGAGGTTGAAAAACAAAACAAAAACAAATCATCAACAACAGAACAACGGACTTCTTCCATCCCACAGAATGACCCCAAACTCTTTGGACGGGGACAAACCCCCAGAGAGTAAGACTCGTCCATTTCCCAAGAAGTCACCCGGAAGTTTCACGACCATGAGTGACACGATAACCAGAGATAAAAAACTTGAGCAAGAGCCTCAAACTCGCCCTATTTTCATATCCCGAAGAGTTCTCCTCATGGTCTGTAGATCAGTCCTGCCATACCTATGACCCGAAACATAAGCCGAGTTTGTGTTTTCAACAACTGTCCAAACAGCCCTGGCCTACACACCCTACAGGCTCAGGCCCCTGGAGCCAAACCTGACGACTGTGCTTGCCCTCTCCAAGGGAATTTTGTGTGCCCATTCCAATGGCCACAACCCAACTAAGAGGATAAACCTCCAAAGTCCCTGAGGCCATCCCAATATTTGTGGCTTCCCAGGACAAACAGGGGCAATCTGGGCCCATCTGAGCACCTACCGGCACTCAGACCCGTAGACTGATGTCCCCAGAGGTAAAAAGGAAACGAACAGGCCCCTAGGCACATATCCGATCCATTGCTTTGGTTTCCAGGCATCTCTCCTCAGAGGAATGGATTTCAATAACAGCATATGGCTGTTTCTTGACTCACCCATCAGAACAAATCTCATCTACACATGGGAAACTTGCATGATGGAGCTGTGTGAAAGCCTCTCTTTAGGAGAACCCTTCAGGACCCCAGTGCCACCGCTTCATTCCAAAATCTCCATAGACATATTATCATATTAGGACACATCCACGGGAGAGTCCATTTCAACTCAGCCTTTTCGGTTGGTTGCTCCCCCAGATCCAGCAGATCTAACCTGTATTGTTGCTTGCAGATAATTGGAATGCGAGATGGGCTACCCAGCCATCCATCCTTAGAAGCCTGCTCGGAATCGTTGTCCTGGAGCCAACCAACAGGTCTCAATTGTCCTGCAGAAGAATCTTTGCAGTTGGGAGCTTCTCACAACTCCCATCGTGGGAAAACCCGCATGGCCTCGTGATCCACGCCCCCCTTCAAGAAGGGGCCATCAGGGACAGAATGTCCATCCTGAGCGATCGTCTGATCCTCGCCCTGACTTCAGATGCACGAGATCTAGATTCCGGTTTCACCCAGAAACCTAGGCCTAGCTTGGGTTCTCAGACTTCCGTCCTCAGACTACTGGCCCACAAGCCCTCCAGTTTGGCAATCCAGAACTACAGTACAGCACTCTGCCTGCCCTCCAGAAGAAAAACATTGCCCTCTGGGGCTACCCAGAAACCCCAAATGAGATTCAACCTGCACGCCATTCGGCTGTACCCTAAATATATAGGCTGACCTGGGCACTAATGCCCTTTCTGAGACAGCCTGATTCTGGACCTCCTGGCCCCACCCAGACAGCTGGCCACACACTGAGCTCATATGACCTGCCATGGCCTTGGGTCTTCATCGCTTCTCAATCTCGGGTTTCAGGCTTCAGAACCTAGACATTATCTCCAAACACGAACCTGGGTTTGAAAATGATGCAGAAATCAGAACGCTTTCCCCATGGCAAGAAACCTTGTGGTTGGCATGTTGTCCAAGTTTCAGTGTACTTGAAACCAGTGTGGCCCATGAGGCCCCGCCCATGCTTGCGGGCCACATTGGTCACAAACACACATTGTGACCCTCAGCCTGAGCCCAGTCCTCAGGTAAGGCCTCTCAGTAGCTGGATGGAGAGACAGCATATTGGGCTTGCCATGCCCCTAGGCCCCAATTTTTAACCATACTTCGGGTTGTCCCTTCACTCTTCCCCAGGGCTCTGATTTGGAATTCCTCTTTTGGTCGGACACCGGAGGTAACAAACCTAAAAGGAGTCCTCCCATCCCACAGATTGACGGAAAACAATTGGGATCGGGCCAAGTCCACAGAGAGCAGGAATCGTCCATGGCCCATGAGGCCTCCCCAACATTCCACGGCCATTCCTGATACAAAATCCAGAGACAAAAGTCTGAGCACGCGCCTCAGACTCGCTCATTCTTCATATCCTGAAGAGTTCTTCAGAAAAGAACCTACACGTCACTCGAAGGCACCCAAAATATATAGTCTAACCTGGGCACTAATGCACTGTCTGACAACCTGAGCCCGGACCTCGTGACCAACACCCAGACAGCTGACCGCACACTGAGCACATCAGACCCGCCATGGCCTTAGGTCATCATCTCTTACCTACCTCAGTTTTCAGTCTTCAAAACCTAGACCTTATCTCTAATCACTGCCCAGGGGTGATTATGATGCAGAAATCAGAACCCTTCCTTACCCAAGGCAAGAAAACCATGTGGTTGGCATGTTGTCCAACGTTCAGTGTAGGAGAAACCAGCATTTACCCTGACGCCCCGCCCATTCTTGAGTGCGACGAGGGCATAAACACGCATTGTGACCCTCAGTGTGAGTCCTGTCCTCTAGTACGTCCTCTCATCTCAGTGGCTGGATCATTAGATGTCATAATGGGCTTGACATGTCCCTAGGCCCCAATTTTTAACCAGATTTCTGGTTGTCCAGTCGCCCCCCCCCCCCCCCCCAGGCTCTACTCTGGAATCCCTCATTTGCTGGGACACCTGAGGTTGAAAAAAAAAAAACAAAACAAATCATCAACAACAGAACAACGGACTTCTTCCATCCCACAGAATGACCCCAAACTCTTTGGACGGGGACAAACCCCCAGAGAGTAAGACTCGTCCATTTCCCAAGAAGTCACCCGGAAGTTTCACGACCATGAGTGACACGATAACCAGAGATAAAAAAAACTTTGAGCAAGAGCCTCAAACTCGCCCTATTTTCATATCCCGAAGAGTTCTCCTCATGGTCTGTAGATCAGTCCTGCCATACCTATGACCCGAAACATAAGCCGAGTTTGTGTTTTCAACAACTGTCCAAACAGCCCTGGCCTACACACCCTACAGGCTCAGGCCCCTGGAGCCAAACCTGACGACTGTGCTTGCCCTCTCCAAGGGAATTTTGTGTGCCCATTCCAATGGCCACAACCCAACTAAGAGGATAAACCTCCAAAGTCCCTGAGGCCATCCCAATATTTGTGGCTTCCCAGGACAAACAGGGGCAATCTGGGCCCATCTGAGCACCTACCGGCACTCAGACCCGTAGACTGATGTCCCCAGAGGTAAAAAGGAACGAACAGGCCCCTAGGCACATATCCGATCCATTGCTTTGGTTTCCAGGCATCTCTCCTCAGAGGAATGGATTTCAATAACAGCATATGGCTGTTTCTTGACTCACCCATCAGAACAAATCTCTCATCTACACATGGGAAACTTGCATGATGGAGCTGTGTGAAAGCCTCTCTTTAGGAGAACCCTTCAGGACCCCAGTGCCACCGCTTCATTCCAAAATCTCCATAGACATATTATCATATTAGGACACATCCACGGGAGAGTCCATTTCAACTCAGCCTTTTCGGTTGCTCCCCCCCCAGATCCAGCAGATCTAACCTGTATTGTTGCTTGCAGATAATTGGAATGCGAGATGGGCTACCCAGCCATCCATCCTTAGAAGCCTGCTCGGAATCGTTGTCCTGGAGCCAACCAACAGGTCTCAATTGTCCTGCAGAAGAATCTTTGCAGTTGGGAGCTTCTCACAACTCCCATCGTGGGAAAACCCGCATGGCCTCGTGATCCACGCCCCCCTTCAAGAAGGGGCCATCAGGGACAGAATGTCCATCCTGAGCGATCGTCTGATCCTCGCCCTGACTTCAGATGCACGAGATCTAGATTCCGGTTTCACCCAGAAACCTAGGCCTAGCTTGGGTTCTCAGACTTCCGTCCTCAGACTACTGGCCCACAAGCCCTCCAGTTTGGCAATCCAGAACTACAGTACAGCACTCTGCCTGCCCTCCAGAAGAAAAACATTGCCCTCTGGGGCTACCCAGAAACCCCAAATGAGATTCAACCTGCACGCCATTCGGCTGTACCCTAAATATATAGGCTGACCTGGGCACTAATGCCCTTTCTGAGACAGCCTGATTCTGGACCTCCTGGCCCCACCCAGACAGCTGGCCACACACTGAGCTCATATGACCTGCCATGGCCTTGGGTCTTCATCGCTTCTCAATCTCGGGTTTCAGGCTTCAGAACCTAGACATTATCTCCAAACACGAACCTGGGTTTGAAAATGATGCAGAAATCAGAACGCTTTCCCCATGGCAAGAAACCTTGTGGTTGGCATGTTGTCCAAGTTTCAGTGTACTTGAAACCAGTGTGGCCCATGAGGCCCCGCCCCATGCTTGCGGGCCACATTGGTCACAAACACACATTGTGACCCTCAGCCTGAGCCCAGTCCTCAGGTAAGGCCTCTCAGTAGCTGGATGGAGAGACAGCATATTGGGCTTGCCATGCCCCTAGGCCCCAATTTTTAACCATACTTCGGGTTGTCCCTTCACTCTTCCCCAGGGCTCTGATTTGGAATTCCTCTTTTGGTCGGACACCGGAGGTAACAAACCTAAAAGGAGTCCTCCCATCCCACAGATTGACGGAAAACAATTGGGATCGGGCCAAGTCCACAGAGAGCAGGAATCGTCCATGGCCCATGAGGCCTCCCCAACATTCCACGGCCATTCCTGATACAAAATCCAGAGACAAAAGTCTGAGCACGCGCCTCAGACTCGCTCATTCTTCATATCCTGAAGAGTTCTTCAGAAAAGAACCTACACGTCACTCGAAGGCACCCAAAATATATAGTCTAACCTGGGCACTAATGCACTGTCTGACAACCTGAGCCCGGACCTCGTGACCAACACCCAGACAGCTGACCGCACACTGAGCACATCAGACCCGCCATGGCCTTAGGTCATCATCTCTTACCTACCTCAGTTTTCAGTCTTCAAAACCTAGACCTTATCTCTAATCACTGCCCAGGGGTGATTATGATGCAGAAATCAGAACCCTTCCTTACCCAAGGCAAGAAACCATGTGGTTGGCATGTTGTCCAACGTTCAGTGTAGGAGAAACCAGCATTTACCCTGACGCCCCGCCCATTCTTGAGTGCGACGAGGGCATAAACACGCATTGTGACCCTCAGTGTGAGTCCTGTCCTCTAGTACGTCCTCTCATCTCAGTGGCTGGATCATTAGATGTCATAATGGGCTTGACATGTCCCTAGGCCCCAATTTTTAACCAGATTTCTGGTTGTCCAGTCGCCCCCCCCCCCCCCCTCTACTCTACTCTGGAATCCCTCATTTGCTGGGACACCTGAGGTTGAAAAACAAAAACAAAACAAATCATCAACAACAGAACAACGGACTTCTTCCATCCCACAGAATGACCCCAAACTCTTTGGACGGGGACAAACCCCCAGAGAGTAAGACTCGTCCATTTCCCAAGAAGTCACCCGGAAGTTTCACGACCATGAGTGACACGATAACCAGAGATAAAAACTTGAGCAAGAGCCTCAAACTCGCCCTATTTTCATATCCCGAAGAGTTCTCCTCATGGTCTGTAGATCAGTCCTGCCATACCTATGACCCGAAACATAAGCCGAGTTTGTGTTTTCAACAACTGTCCAAACAGCCCTGGCCTACACACCCTACAGGCTCAGGCCCCTGGAGCCAAACCTGACGACTGTGCTTGCCCTCTCCAAGGGAATTTTGTGTGCCCATTCCAATGGCCACAACCCAACTAAGAGGATAAACCTCCAAAGTCCCTGAGGCCATCCCAATATTTGTGGCTTCCCAGGACAAACAGGGGCAATCTGGGCCCATCTGAGCACCTACCGGCACTCAGACCCGTAGACTGATGTCCCCAGAGGTAAAAAGGAACGAACAGGCCCCTAGGCACATATCCGATCCATTGCTTTGGTTTCCAGGCATCTCTCCTCAGAGGAATGGATTTCAATAACAGCATATGGCTGTTTCTTGACTCACCCATCAGAACAAATCTCATCTACACATGGGAAACTTGCATGATGGAGCTGTGTGAAAGCCTCTCTTTAGGAGAACCCTTCAGGACCCCAGTGCCACCGCTTCATTCCAAAATCTCCATAGACATATTATCATATTAGGACACATCCACGGGAGAGTCCATTTCAACTCAGCCTTTTCGGTTGCTCCCCCAGATCCAGCAGATCTAACCTGTATTGTTGCTTGCAGATAATTGGAATGCGAGATGGGCTACCCAGCCATCCATCCTTAGAAGCCTGCTCGGAATCGTTGTCCTGGAGCCAACCAACAGGTCTCAATTGTCCTGCAGAAGAATCTTTGCAGTTGGGAGCTTCTCACAACTCCCATCGTGGGAAAACCCGCATGGCCTCGTGATCCACGCCCCCCTTCAAGAAGGGGCCATCAGGGACAGAATGTCCATCCTGAGCGATCGTCTGATCCTCGCCCTGACTTCAGATGCACGAGATCTAGATTCCGGTTTCACCCAGAAACCTAGGCCTAGCTTGGGTTCTCAGACTTCCGTCCTCAGACTACTGGCCCACAAGCCCTCCAGTTTGGCAATCCAGAACTACAGTACAGCACTCTGCCTGCCCTCCAGAAGAAAAACATTGCCCTCTGGGGCTACCCAGAAACCCCAAATGAGATTCAACCTGCACGCCATTCGGCTGTACCCTAAATATATAGGCTGACCTGGGCACTAATGCCCTTTCTGAGACAGCCTGATTCTGGACCTCCTGGCCCCACCCAGACAGCTGGCCACACACTGAGCTCATATGACCTGCCATGGCCTTGGGTCTTCATCGCTTCTCAATCTCGGGTTTCAGGCTTCAGAACCTAGACATTATCTCCAAAACGACGAACCTGGGTTTGAAAATGATGCAGAAATCAGAACGCTTTCCCCATGGCAAGAAACCTTGTGGTTGGCATGTTGTCCAAGTTTCAGTGTACTTGAAACCAGTGTGGCCCATGAGGCCCCGCCCATGCTTGCGGGCCACATTGGTCACAAACACACATTGTGACCCTCAGCCTGAGCCCAGTCCTCAGGTAAGGCCTCTCAGTAGCTGGATGGAGAGACAGCATATTGGGCTTGCCATGCCCCTAGGCCCCAATTTTTAACCATACTTCGGGTTGTCCCTTCACTCTTCCCCAGGGCTCTGATTTGGAATTCCTCTTTTGGTCGGACACCGGAGGTAACAAACCTAAAAGGAGTCCTCCCATCCCACAGATTGACGGAAAACAATTGGGATCGGGCCAAGTCCACAGAGAGCAGGAATCGTCCATGGCCCATGAGGCCTCCCCAACATTCCACGGCCATTCCTGATACAAAATCCAGAGACAAAAGTCTGAGCACGCGCCTCAGACTCGCTCATTCTTCATATCCTGAAGAGTTCTTCAGAAAAGAACCTACACGTCACTCGAAGGCACCCAAAATATATAGTCTAACCTGGGCACTAATGCACTGTCTGACAACCTGAGCCCGGACCTCGTGACCAACACCCAGACAGCTGACCGCACACTGAGCACATCAGACCCGCCATGGCCTTAGGTCATCATCTCTTACCTACCTCAGTTTTCAGTCTTCAAAACCTAGACCTTATCTCTAATCACTGCCCAGGGGTGATTATGATGCAGAAATCAGAACCCTTCCTTACCCAAGGCAAGAAACCATGTGGTTGGCATGTTGTCCAACGTTCAGTGTAGGAGAAACCAGCATTTACCCTGACGCCCCGCCCATTCTTGAGTGCGACGAGGGCATAAACACGCATTGTGACCCTCAGTGTGAGTCCTGTCCTCTAGTACGTCCTCTCATCTCAGTGGCTGGATCATTAGATGTCATAATGGGCTTGACATGTCCCTAGGCCCCAATTTTTAACCAGATTTCTGGTTGTCCAGTCGCCCCCCCCCCCCCCCAGGGCTCTACTCTGGAATCCCTCATTTGCTGGGACACCTGAGGTTGAAAAAACAAAACAAAACAAATCATCAACAACAGAACAACGGACTTCTTCCATCCCACAGAATGACCCCAAACTCTTTGGACGGGGACAAACCCCCAGAGAGTAAGACTCGTCCATTTCCCAAGAAGTCACCCGGAAGTTTCACGACCATGAGTGACACGATAACCAGAGATAAAAACTTGAGCAAGAGCCTCAAACTCGCCCTATTTTCATATCCCGAAGAGTTCTCCTCATGGTCTGTAGATCAGTCCTGCCATACCTATGACCCGAAACATAAGCCGAGTTTGTGTTTTCAACAACAACTGTCCAAACAGCCCTGGCCTACACACCCTACAGGCTCAGGCCCCTGGAGCCAAACCTGACGACTGTGCTTGCCCTCTCCAAGGGAATTTTGTGTGCCCATTCCAATGGCCACAACCCAACTAAGAGGATAAACCTCCAAAGTCCCTGAGGCCATCCCAATATTTGTGGCTTCCCAGGACAAACAGGGGCAATCTGGGCCCATCTGAGCACCTACCGGCACTCAGACCCGTAGACTGATGTCCCCAGAGGTAAAAAGGAACGAACAGGCCCCTAGGCACATATCCGATCCATTGCTTTGGTTTCCAGGCATCTCTCCTCAGAGGAATGGATTTCAATAACAGCATATGGCTGTTTCTTGACTCACCCATCAGAACAAATCTCATCTACACATGGGAAACTTGCATGATGGAGCTGTGTGAAAGCCTCTCTTTAGGAGAACCCTTCAGGACCCCAGTGCCACCGCTTCATTCCAAAATCTCCATAGACATATTATCATATTAGGACACATCCACGGGAGAGTCCATTTCAACTCAGCCTTTTCGGTTGCTCCCCCAGATCCAGCAGATCTAACCTGTATTGTTGCTTGCAGATAATTGGAAATGCGAGATGGGCTACCCAGCCATCCATCCTCCTTAGAAGCCTGCTCGGAATCGTTGTCCTGGAGCCAACCAACAGGTCTCAATTGTCCTGCAGAAGAATCTTTGCAGTTGGGAGCTTCTCACAACTCCCATCGTGGGAAAACCCGCATGGCCTCGTGATCCACGCCCCCCTTCAAGAAGGGGCCATCAGGGACAGAATGTCCATCCTGAGCGATCGTCTGATCCTCGCCCTGACTTCAGATGCACGAGATCTAGATTCCGGTTTCACCCAGAAACCTAGGCCTAGCTTGGGTTCTCAGACTTCCGTCCTCAGACTACTGGCCCACAAGCCCTCCAGTTTGGCAATCCAGAACTACAGTACAGCACTCTGCCTGCCCTCCAGAAGAAAAACATTGCCCTCTGGGGCTACCCAGAAACCCCAAATGAGATTCAACCTGCACGCCATTCGGCTGTACCCTAAATATATAGGCTGACCTGGGCACTAATGCCCTTTCTGAGAGACAGCCTGATTCTGGACCTCCTGGCCCCACCCAGACAGCTGGCCACACACTGAGCTCATATGACCTGCCATGGCCTTGGGTCTTCATCGCTTCTCAATCTCGGGTTTCAGGCTTCAGAACCTAGACATTATCTCCAAACACGAACCTGGGTTTGAAAATGATGCAGAAATCAGAACGCTTTCCCCATGGCAAGAAACCTTGTGGTTGGCATGTTGTCCAAGTTTCAGTGTACTTGAAACCAGTGTGGCCCATGAGGCCCCGCCCATGCTTGCGGGCCACATTGGTCACAAACACACATTGTGACCCTCAGCCTGAGCCCAGTCCTCAGGTAAGGCCTCTCAGTAGCTGGATGGAGAGACAGCATATTGGGCTTGCCATGCCCCTAGGCCCCAATTTTTAACCATACTTCGGGTTGTCCCTTCACTCTTCCCCAGGGCTCTGATTTGGAATTCCTCTTTTGGTCGGACACCGGAGGTAACAAACCTAAAAGGAGTCCTCCCCATCCCACAGATTGACGGAAAACAATTGGGATCGGGCCAAGTCCACAGAGAGCAGGAATCGTCCATGGCCCATGAGGCCTCCCCAACATTCCACGGCCATTCCTGATACAAAATCCAGAGACAAAAGTCTGAGCACGCGCCTCAGACTCGCTCATTCTTCATATCCTGAAGAGTTCTTCAGAAAAGAACCTACACGTCACTCGAAGGCACCCAAAATATATAGTCTAACCTGGGCACTAATGCACTGTCTGACAACCTGAGCCCGGACCTCGTGACCAACACCCAGACAGCTGACCGCACACTGAGCACATCAGACCCGCCATGGCCTTAGGTCATCATCTCTTACCTACCTCAGTTTTCAGTCTTCAAAACCTAGACCTTATCTCTAATCACTGCCCAGGGGTGATTATGATGCAGAAATCAGAACCCTTCCTTACCCAAGGCAAGAAACCATGTGGTTGGCATGTTGTCCAACGTTCAGTGTAGGAGAAACCAGCATTTACCCTGACGCCCCGCCCATTCTTGAGTGCGACGAGGGCATAAACACGCATTGTGACCCTCAGTGTGAGTCCTGTCCTCTAGTACGTCCTCTCATCTCAGTGGCTGGATCATTAGATGTCATAATGGGCTTGACATGTCCCTAGGCCCCAATTTTTAACCAGATTTCTGGTTGTCCAGTCGCCCCCCCCCCCCCCCCCCAGGGCTCTACTCTGGAATCCCTCATTTGCTGGGACACCTGAGGTTGAAAAACAAAACAAAAAAAAATCATCAACAACAGAACAACGGACTTCTTCCATCCCACAGAATGACCCCAAACTCTTTGGACGGGGACAAACCCCCAGAGAGTAAGACTCGTCCATTTCCCAAGAAGTCACCCGGAAGTTTCACGACCATGAGTGACACGATAACCAGAGATAAAAACTTGAGCAAGAGCCTCAAACTCGCCCTATTTTCATATCCCGAAGAGTTCTCCTCATGGTCTGTAGATCAGTCCTGCCATACCTATGACCCGAAACATAAGCCGAGTTTGTGTTTTTCAACAACTGTCCAAACAGCCCTGGCCTACACACCCTACAGGCTCAGGCCCCTGGAGCCAAACCTGACGACTGTGCTTGCCCTCTCCAAGGGAATTTTGTGTGCCCATTCCAATGGCCACAACCCAACTAAGAGGATAAACCTCCAAAGTCCCTGAGGCCATCCCAATATTTGTGGCTTCCCAGGACAAACAGGGGCAATCTGGGCCCATCTGAGCACCTACCGGCACTCAGACCCGTAGACTGATGTCCCCAGAGGTAAAAAGGAACGAACAGGCCCCTAGGCACATATCCGATCCATTGCTTTGGTTTCCAGGCATCTCTCCTCAGAGGAATGGATTTCAATAACAGCATATGGCTGTTTCTTGACTCACCCATCAGAACAAATCTCATCTACACATGGGAAACTTGCATGATGGAGCTGTGTGAAAGCCTCTCTTTAGGAGAACCCTTCAGGACCCCAGTGTGCCACCGCTTCATTCCAAAATCTCCATAGACATATTATCATATTAGGACACATCCACGGGAGAGTCCATTTCAACTCAGCCTTTTCGGTTGCTCCCCCAGATCCAGCAGATCTAACCTGTATTGTTGCTTGCAGATAATTGGAATGCGAGATGGGCTACCCAGCCATCCATCCTTAGAAGCCTGCTCGGAATCGTTGTCCTGGAGCCAACCAACAGGTCTCAATTGTCCTGCAGAAGAATCTTTGCAGTTGGGAGCTTCTCACAACTCCCATCGTGGGAAAACCCGCATGGCCTCGTGATCCACGCCCCCCTTCAAGAAGGGGCCATCAGGGACAGAATGTCCATCCTGAGCGATCGTCTGATCCTCGCCCTGACTTCAGATGCACGAGATCTAGATTCCGGTTTCACCCAGAAACCTAGGCCTAGCTTGGGTTCTCAGACTTCCGTCCTCAGACTACTGGCCCACAAGCCCTCCAGTTTGGCAATCCAGAACTACTACAGTACAGCACTCTGCCTGCCCTCCAGAAGAAAAACATTGCCCTCTGGGGCTACCCAGAAACCCCAAATGAGATTCAACCTGCACGCCATTCGGCTGTACCCTAAATATATAGGCTGACCTGGGCACTAATGCCCTTTCTGAGACAGCCTGATTCTGGACCTCCTGGCCCCACCCAGACAGCTGGCCACACACTGAGCTCATATGACCTGCCATGGCCTTGGGTCTTCATCGCTTCTCAATCTCGGGTTTCAGGCTTCAGAACCTAGACATTATCTCCAAACACGAACCTGGGTTTGAAAATGATGCAGAAATCAGAACGCTTTCCCCATGGCAAGAAACCTTGTGGTTGGCATGTTGTCCAAGTTTCAGTGTACTTGAAACCAGTGTGGCCCATGAGGCCCCGCCCATGCTTGCGGGCCACATTGGTCACAAACACACATTGTGACCCTCAGCCTGAGCCCAGTCCTCAGGTAAGGCCTCTCAGTAGCTGGATGGAGAGAGACAGCATATTGGGCTTGCCATGCCCCTAGGCCCCAATTTTTAACCATACTTCGGGTTGTCCCTTCACTCTTCCCCAGGGCTCTGATTTGGAATTCCTCTTTTGGTCGGACACCGGAGGTAACAAACCTAAAAGGAGTCCTCCCATCCCACAGATTGACGGAAAACAATTGGGATCGGGCCAAGTCCACAGAGAGCAGGAATCGTCCATGGCCCATGAGGCCTCCCCAACATTCCACGGCCATTCCTGATACAAAATCCAGAGACAAAAGTCTGAGCACGCGCCTCAGACTCGCTCATTCTTCATATCCTGAAGAGTTCTTCAGAAAAGAACCTACACGTCACTCGAAGGCACCCAAAATATATAGTCTAACCTGGGGCACTAATGCACTGTCTGACAACCTGAGCCCGGACCTCGTGACCAACACCCAGACAGCTGACCGCACACTGAGCACATCAGACCCGCCATGGCCTTAGGTCATCATCTCTTACCTACCTCAGTTTTCAGTTTTCAGTCTTCAAAACCTAGACCTTATCTCTAATCACTGCCCAGGGGTGATTATGATGCAGAAATCAGAACCCTTCCTTACCCAAGGCAAGAAACCATGTGGTTGGCATGTTGTCCAACGTTCAGTGTAGGAGAAACCAGCATTTACCCTGACGCCCCGCCCATTCTTGAGTGCGACGAGGGCATAAACACGCATTGTGACCCTCAGTGTGAGTCCTGTCCTCTAGTACGTCCTCTCATCTCAGTGGCTGGATCATTAGATGTCATAATGGGCTTGACATGTCCCTAGGCCCCAATTTTTAACCAGATTTCTGGTTGTCCAGTCGCCCCCCCCCCCCCCCCCTACTCTACTCTGGAATCCCTCATTTGCTGGGACACCTGAGGTTGAAAAACAAAACAAAACAAATCATCAACAACAGAACAACGGACTTCTTCCATCCCACAGAATGACCCCAAACTCTTTGGACGGGGACAAACCCCCAGAGAGTAAGACTCGTCCATTTCCATTTCCCAAGAAGTCACCCGGAAGTTTCACGACCATGAGTGACACGATAACCAGAGATAAAAACTTGAGCAAGAGCCTCAAACTCGCCCTATTTTCATATCCCGAAGAGTTCTCCTCATGGTCTGTAGATCAGTCCTGCCATACCTATGACCCGAAACATAAGCCGAGTTTGTGTTTTCAACAACTGTCCAAACAGCCCTGGCCTACACACCCTACAGGCTCAGGCCCCTGGAGCCAAACCTGACGACTGTGCTTGCCCTCTCCAAGGGAATTTTGTGTGCCCATTCCAATGGCCACAACCCAACTAAGAGGATAAACCTCCAAAGTCCCTGAGGCCATCCCAATATTTGTGGCTTCCCAGGACAAACAGGGGCAATCTGGGCCCATCTGAGCACCTACCGGCACTCAGACCCGTAGACTGATGTCCCCAGAGGTAAAAAGGAACGAACAGGCCCCTAGGCACATATCCGATCCATTGCTTTGGTTTCCAGGCATCTCTCCTCAGAGGAATGGATTTCAATAACAGCATATGGCTGTTTCTTGACTCACCCATCAGAACAAATCTCATCTACACATGGGAAACTTGCATGATGGAGCTGTGTGAAAGCCTCTCTTTAGGAGAACCCTTCAGGACCCCAGTGCCACCGCTTCATTCCAAAATCTCCATAGACATATTATCATATTAGGACACATCCACGGGAGAGTCCATTTCAACTCAGCCTTTTCGGTTGCTCCCCCAGATCCAGCAGATCTAACCTGTATTGTTGCTTGCAGATAATTGGAATGCGAGATGGGCTACCCAGCCATCCATCCTTAGAAGCCTGCTCGGAATCGTTGTCCTGGAGCCAACCAACAGGTCTCAATTGTCCTGCAGAAGAATCTTTGCAGTTGGGAGCTTCTCACAACTCCCATCGTGGGAAAACCCGCATGGCCTCGTGATCCACGCCCCCCTTCAAGAAGGGGCCATCAGGGACAGAATGTCCATCCTGAGCGATCGTCTGATCTCGCCCTGACTTCAGATGCACGAGATCTAGATTCCGGTTTCACCCAGAAACCTAGGCCTAGCTTGGGTTCTCAGACTTCCGTCCTCAGACTACTGGCCCACAAGCCCTCCAGTTTGGCAATCCAGAACTACAGTACAGCACTCTGCCTGCCCTCCAGAAGAAAAAACATTGCCCTCTGGGGCTACCCAGAAACCCCAAATGAGATTCAACCTGCACGCCATTCGGCTGTACCCTAAATATATAGGCTGACCTGGGCACTAATGCCCTTTCTGAGACAGCCTGATTCTGGACCTCCTGGCCCCACCCAGACAGCTGGCCACACACTGAGCTCATATGACCTGCCATGGCCTTGGGTCTTCATCGCTTCTCAATCTCGGGTTTCAGGCTTCAGAACCTAGACATTATCTCCAAACACGAACCTGGGTTTGAAAATGATGCAGAAATCAGAACGCTTTCCCCATGGCAAGAAACCTTGTGGTTGGCATGTTGTCCAAGTTTCAGTGTACTCTTGAAACCAGTGTGGCCCATGAGGCCCCGCCCATGCTTGCGGGCCACATTGGTCACAAACACACATTGTGACCCTCAGCCTGAGCCCAGTCCTCAGGTAAGGCCTCTCAGTAGCTGGATGGAGAGACAGCATATTGGGCTTGCCATGCCCCTAGGCCCCAATTTTTAACCATACTTCGGGTTGTCCCTTCACTCTTCCCCAGGGCTCTGATTTGGAATTCCTCTTTTGGTCGGACACCGGAGGTAACAAACCTAAAAGGAGTCCTCCCATCCCACAGATTGACGGAAAACAATTGGGATCGGGCCAAGTCCACAGAGAGCAGGAATCGTCCATGGCCCATGAGGCCTCCCCAACATTCCACGGCCATTCCTGATACAAAATCCAGAGACAAAAGTCTGAGCACGCGCCTCAGACTCGCTCATTCTTCATATCCTGAAGAGTTCTTCAGAAAAGAACCTACACGTCACTCGAAGGCACCCAAAATATATAGTCTAACCTGGGCACTAATGCACTGTCTGACAACCTGAGCCCGGACCTCGTGACCAACACCCAGACAGCTGACCGCACACTGAGCACATCAGACCCGCCATGGCCTTAGGTCATCATCTCTTACCTACCTCAGTTTTCAGTCTTCAAAACCTAGACCTTATCTCTAATCACTGCCCAGGGGTGATTATGATGCAGAAATCAGAACCCTTCCTTACCCAAGGCAAGAAACCATGTGGTTGGCATGTTGTCCAACGTTCAGTGTAGGAGAAACCAGCATTTACCCTGACGCCCCGCCCATTCTTGAGTGCGACGAGGGCATAAACACGCATTGTGACCCTCAGTGTGAGTCCTGTCCTCTAGTACGTCCTCTCATCTCAGTGGCTGGATCATTAGATGTCATAATGGGCTTGACATGTCCCTAGGCCCCAATTTTTAACCAGATTTCTGGTTGTCCAGTCGCCCCCCCCCCCAGGGCTCTACTCTGGAATCCCTCATTTGCTGGGACACCTGAGGTTGAAAAACAAAACAAAACAAATCATCAACAACAGAACAACGGACTTCTTCCATCCCACAGAATGACCCCAAACTCTTTGGACGGGGACAAACCCCCAGAGAGTAAGACTCGTCCATTTCCCAAGAAGTCACCCGGAAGTTTCACGACCATGAGTGACACGATAACCAGAGATAAAAACTTGAGCAAGAGCCTCAAACTCGCCCTATTTTCATATCCCGAAGAGTTCTCCTCATGGTCTGTAGATCAGTCCTGCCATACCTATGACCCGAAACATAAGCCGAGTTTGTGTTTTCAACAACTGTCCAAACAGCCCTGGCCTACACACCCTACAGGCTCAGGCCCCTGGAGCCAAACCTGACGACTGTGCTTGCCCTCTCCAAGGGAATTTTGTGTGCCCATTCCAATGGCCACAACCCAACTAAGAGGATAAACCTCCAAAGTCCCTGAGGCCATCCCAATATTTGTGGCTTCCCCCAGGACAAACAGGGGCAATCTGGGCCCATCTGAGCACCTACCGGCACTCAGACCCGTAGACTGATGTCCCCAGAGGTAAAAAGGAACGAACAGGCCCCTAGGCACATATCCGATCCATTGCTTTGGTTTCCAGGCATCTCTCCTCAGAGGAATGGATTTCAATAACAGCATATGGCTGTTTCTTGACTCACCCATCAGAACAAATCTCATCTACACATGGGAAACTTGCATGATGGAGCTGTGTGAAAGCCTCTCTTTAGGAGAACCCTTCAGGACCCCAGTGCCACCGCTTCATTCCAAAATCTCCATAGACATATTATCATATTAGGACACATCCACGGGAGAGTCCATTTCAACTCAGCCTTTTCGGTTGCTCCCCCAGATCCAGCAGATCTAACCTGTATTGTTGCTTGCAGATAATTGGAATGCGAGATGGGCTACCCAGCCATCCATCCTTAGAAGCCTGCTCGGAATCGTTGTCCTGGAGCCAACCAACAGGTCTCAATTGTCCTGCAGAAGAATCTTTGCAGTTGGGAGCTTCTCACAACTCCCATCGTGGGAAAACCCGCATGGCCTCGTGATCCACGCCCCCCTTCAAGAAGGGGCCATCAGGGACAGAATGTCCATCCTGAGCGATCGTCTGATCCTCGCCCTGACTTCAGATGCACGAGATCTAGATTCCGGTTTCACCCAGAAACCTAGGCCTAGCTTGGGTTCTCAGACTTCCGTCCTCAGACTACTGGCCCACAAGCCCTCCAGTTTGGCAATCCAGAACTACAGTACAGCACTCTGCCTGCCCTCCAGAAGAAAAACATTGCCCTCTGGGGCTACCCAGAAACCCCAAATGAGATTCAACCTGCACGCCATTCGGCTGTACCCTAAATATATAGGCTGACCTGGGCACTAATGCCCTTTCTGAGACAGCCTGATTCTGGACCTCCTGGCCCCACCCAGACAGCTGGCCACACACTGAGCTCATATGACCTGCCATGGCCTTGGGTCTTCATCGCTTCTCAATCTCTCGGGTTTCAGGCTTCAGAACCTAGACATTATCTCCAAAAACACGAACCTGGGTTTGAAAATGATGCAGAAATCAGAACGCTTTCCCCATGGCAAGAAACCTTGTGGTTGGCATGTTGTCCAAGTTTCAGTGTACTTGAAACCAGTGTGGCCCATGAGGCCCCGCCCATGCTTGCGGGCCACATTGGTCACAAACACACATTGTGACCCTCAGCCTGAGCCCAGTCCTCAGGTAAGGCCTCTCAGTAGCTGGATGGAGAGACAGCATATTGGGCTTGCCATGCCCCTAGGCCCCAATTTTTAACCATACTTCGGGTTGTCCCTTCACTCTTCCCCAGGGCTCTGATTTGGAATTCCTCTTTTGGTCGGACACCGGAGGTAACAAACCTAAAAGGAGTCCTCCCATCCCACAGATTGACGGAAAACAATTGGGATCGGGCCAAGTCCACAGAGAGCAGGAATCGTCCATGGCCCATGAGGCCTCCCCAACATTCCACGGCCATTCCTGATACAAAATCCAGAGACAAAAGTCTGAGCACGCGCCTCAGACTCGCTCATTCTTCATATCCTGAAGAGTTCTTCAGAAAAGAACCTACACGTCACTCGAAGGCACCCAAAATATATAGTCTAACCTGGGCACTAATGCACTGTCTGACAACCTGAGCCCGGACCTCGTGACCAACACCCAGACAGCTGACCGCACACTGAGCACATCAGACCCGCCATGGCCTTAGGTCATCATCTCTTACCTACCTCAGTTTTCAGTCTTCAAAACCTAGACCTTATCTCTAATCACTGCCCAGGGGTGATTATGATGCAGAAATCAGAACCCTTCCTTACCCAAGGCAAGAAACCATGTGGTTGGCATGTTGTCCAACGTTCAGTGTAGGAGAAACCAGCATTTACCCTGACGCCCCGCCCATTCTTGAGTGCGACGAGGGCATAAACACGCATTGTGACCCTCAGTGTGAGTCCTGTCCTCTAGTACGTCCTCTCATCTCATCTCAGTGGCTGGATCATTAGATGTCATAATGGGCTTGACATGTCCCTAGGCCCCAATTTTTAACCAGATTTCTGGTTGTCCAGTCGCCCCCCCCCCCAGGGCTCTACTCTGGAATCCCTCATTTGCTGGGACACCTGAGGTTGAAAAACAAAACAAAACAAATCATCAACAACAGAACAACGGACTTCTTCCATCCCACAGAATGACCCCAAACTCTTTGGACGGGGACAAACCCCCAGAGAGTAAGACTCGTCCATTTCCCAAGAAGTCACCCGGAAGTTTCACGACCATGAGTGACACGATAACCAGAGATAAAAACTTGAGCAAGAGCCTCAAACTCGCCCTATTTTCATATCCCGAAGAGTTCTCCTCATGGTCTGTAGATCAGTCCTGCCATACCTATGACCCGAAACATAAGCCGAGTTTGTGTTTTCAACAACTGTCCAAACAGCCCTGGCCTACACACCCTACAGGCTCAGGCCCCTGGAGCCAAACCTGACGACTGTGCTTGCCCTCTCCAAGGGAATTTTGTGTGCCCATTCCAATGGCCACAACCCAACTAAGAGGATAAACCTCCAAAGTCCCTGAGGCCATCCCAATATTTGTGGCTTCCCAGGACAAACAGGGGCAATCTGGGCCCATCTGAGCACCTACCGGCACTCAGACCCGTAGACTGATGTCCCCAGAGGTAAAAAGGAACGAACAGGCCCCTAGGCACATATCCGATCCATTGCTTTGGTTTCCAGGCATCTCTCCTCAGAGGAATGGATTTCAATAACAGCATATGGCTGTTTCTTGACTCACCCATCAGAACAAATCTCATCTACACATGGGAAACTTGCATGATGGAGCTGTGTGAAAGCCTCTCTTTAGGAGAACCCTTCAGGACCCCAGTGCCACCGCTTCATTCCAAAATCTCCATAGACATATTATCATATTAGGACACATCCACGGGAGAGTCCATTTCAACTCAGCCTTTTCGGTTGCTCCCCCAGATCCAGCAGATCTAACCTGTATTGTTGCTTGCAGATAATTGGAATGCGAGATGGGCTACCCAGCCATCCATCCTTAGAAGCCTGCTCGGAATCGTTGTCCTGGAGCCAACCAACAGGTCTCAATTGTCCTGCAGAAGAATCTTTGCAGTTGGGAGCTTCTCACAACTCCCATCGTGGGAAAACCCGCATGGCCTCGTGATCCACGCCCCCCTTCAAGAAGGGGCCATCAGGGACAGAATGTCCATCCTGAGCGATCGTCTGATCCTCGCCCTGACTTCAGATGCACGAGATCTAGATTCCGGTTTCACCCAGAAACCTAGGCCTAGCTTGGGTTCTCAGACTTCCGTCCTCAGACTACTGGCCCACAAGCCCTCCAGTTTGGCAATCCAGAACTACAGTACAGCACTCTGCCTGCCCTCCAGAAGAAAAACATTGCCCTCTGGGGCTACCCAGAAACCCCAAATGAGATTCAACCTGCACGCCATTCGGCTGTACCCTAAATATATAGGCTGACCTGGGCACTAATGCCCTTTCTGAGACAGCCTGATTCTGGACCTCCTGGCCCCACCCAGACAGCTGGCCACACACTGAGCTCATATGACCTGCCATGGCCTTGGGTCTTCATCGCTTCTCAATCTCGGGTTTCAGGCTTCAGAACCTAGACATTATCTCCAAACACGAACCTGGGTTTGAAAATGATGCAGAAATCAGAACGCTTTCCCCATGGCAAGAAACCTTGTGGTTGGCATGTTGTCCAAGTTTCAGTGTACTTGAAACCAGTGTGGCCCATGAGGCCCCGCCCATGCTTGCGGGCCACATTGGTCACAAACACACATTGTGACCCTCAGCCTGAGCCCAGTCCTCAGGTAAGGCCTCTCAGTAGCTGGATGGAGAGACAGCATATTGGGCTTGCCATGCCCCTAGGCCCCAATTTTTAACCATACTTCGGGTTGTCCCTTCACTCTTCCCCAGGGCTCTGATTTGGAATTCCTCTTTTGGTCGGTCGACACCGGAGGTAACAAACCTAAAAGGAGTCCTCCCATCCCACAGATTGACGGAAAACAATTGGGATCGGGCCAAGTCCACAGAGAGCAGGAATCGTCCATGGCCCATGAGGCCTCCCCAACATTCCACGGCCATTCCTGATACAAAATCCAGAGACAAAAGTCTGAGCACGCGCCTCAGACTCGCTCATTCTTCATATCCTGAAGAGTTCTTCAGAAAAGAACCTACACGTCACTCGAAGGCACCCAAAATATATAGTCTAACCTGGGCACTAATGCACTGTCTGACAACCTGAGCCCGGACCTCGTGACCAACACCCAGACAGCTGACCGCACACTGAGCACATCAGACCCGCCATGGCCTTAGGTCATCATCTCTTACCTACCTCAGTTTTCAGTCTTCAAAACCTAGACCTTATCTCTAATCACTGCCCAGGGGTGATTATGATGCAGAAATCAGAACCCTTCCTTACCCAAGGCAAGAAACCATGTGGTTGGCATGTTGTCCAACGTTCAGTGTAGGAGAAACCAGCATTTACCCTGACGCCCCGCCCATTCTTGAGTGCGACGAGGGCATAAACACGCATTGTGACCCTCAGTGTGAGTCCTGTCCTCTAGTACGTCCTCTCATCTCAGTGGCTGGATCATTAGATGTCATAATGGGCTTGACATGTCCCTAGGCCCCAATTTTTAACCAGATTTCTGGTTGTCCAGTCGCCCCCCCCCCCCCCAGGGCTCTACTCTGGAATCCCTCATTTGCTGGGACACCTGAGGTTGAAAAACAAAACAAAACAAATCATCAACAACAGAACAACGGACTTCTTCCATCCCACAGAATGACCCCAAACTCTTTGGACGGGGACAAACCCCCAGAGAGTAAGACTCGTCCATTTCCCAAGAAGTCACCCGGAAGTTTCACGACCATGAGTGACACGATAACCAGAGATAAAAAAAACTTGAGCAAGAGCCTCAAACTCGCCCTATTTTTCATATCCCGAAGAGTTCTCCTCATGGTCTGTAGATCAGTCCTGCCATACCTATGACCCGAAACATAAGCCGAGTTTGTGTTTTCAACAACTGTCCAAAACAGCCCTGGCCTACACACCCTACAGGCTCAGGCCCCTGGAGCCAAACCTGACGACTGTGCTTGCCCTCTCCAAGGGAATTTTGTGTGCCCATTCCAATGGCCACAACCCAACTAAGAGGATAAACCTCCAAAGTCCCTGAGGCCATCCCAATATTTGTGGCTTCCCAGGACAAACAGGGGCAATCTGGGCCCATCTGAGCACCTACCGGCACTCAGACCCGTAGACTGATGTCCCCAGAGGTAAAAAGGAACGAACAGGCCCCTAGGCACATATCCGATCCATTGCTTTGGTTTCCAGGCATCTCTCCTCAGAGGAATGGATTTCAATAACAGCATATGGCTGTTTCTTGACTCACCCATCAGAACAAATCTCATCTACACATGGGAAACTTGCATGATGGAGCTGTGTGAAAGCCTCTCTTTAGGAGAACCCTTCAGGACCCCAGTGCCACCGCTTCATTCCAAAATCTCCATAGACATATTATCATATTAGGACACATCCACGGGAGAGTCCATTTCAACTCAGCCTTTTCGGTTGCTCCCCCAGATCCAGCAGATCTAACCTGTATTGTTGCTTGCAGATAATTGGAATGCGAGATGGGCTACCCAGCCATCCATCCTTAGAAGCCTGCTCGGAATCGTTGTCCTGGAGCCAACCAACAGGTCTCAATTGTCCTGCAGAAGAATCTTTGCAGTTGGGAGCTTCTCACAACTCCCATCGTGGGAAAACCCGCATGGCCTCGTGATCCACGCCCCCCTTCAAGAAGGGGCCATCAGGGACAGAATGTCCATCCTGAGCGATCGTCTGATCCTCGCCCTGACTTCAGATGCACGAGATCTAGATTCCGGTTTCACCCAGAAACCTAGGCCTAGCTTGGGTTCTCAGACTTCCGTCCTCAGACTACTGGCCCACAAGCCCTCCAGTTTGGCAATCCAGAACTACAGTACAGCACTCTGCCTGCCCTCCAGAAGAAAAAAACATTGCCCTCTGGGGCTACCCAGAAACCCCAAATGAGATTCAACCTGCACGCCATTCGGCTGTACCCTAAATATATAGGCTGACCTGGGCACTAATGCCCTTTCTGAGACAGCCTGATTCTGGACCTCCTGGCCCCACCCAGACAGCTGGCCACACACTGAGCTCATATGACCTGCCATGGCCTTGGGTCTTCATCGCTTCTCAATCTCGGGTTTCAGGCTTCAGAACCTAGACATTATCTCCAAACACGAACCTGGGTTTGAAAATGATGCAGAAATCAGAACGCTTTCCCCATGGCAAGAAACCTTGTGGTTGGCATGTTGTCCAAGTTTCAGTGTACTTGAAACCAGTGTGGCCCATGAGGCCCCGCCCATGCTTGCGGGCCACATTGGTCACAAACACACATTGTGACCCTCAGCCTGAGCCCAGTCCTCAGGTAAGGCCTCTCAGTAGCTGGATGGAGAGACAGCATATTGGGCTTGCCATGCCCCTAGGCCCCAATTTTTAACCATACTTCGGGTTGTCCCTTCACTCTTCCCCAGGGCTCTGATTTGGAATTCCTCTTTTGGTCGGACACCGGAGGTAACAAACCTAAAAGGAGTCCTCCCCATCCCACAGATTGACGGAAAACAATTGGGATCGGGCCAAGTCCACAGAGAGCAGGAATCGTCCATGGCCCATGAGGCCTCCCCAACATTCCACGGCCATTCCTGATACAAAAAATCCAGAGACAAAAGTCTGAGCACGCGCCTCAGACTCGCTCATTCTTCATATCCTGAAGAGTTCTTCAGAAAAGAACCTACACGTCACTCGAAGGCACCCAAAATATATAGTCTAACCTGGGCACTAATGCACTGTCTGACAACCTGAGCCCGGACCTCGTGACCAACACCCAGACAGCTGACCGCACACTGAGCACATCAGACCCGCCATGGCCTTAGGTCATCATCTCTTACCTACCTCAGTTTTCAGTCTTCAAAACCTAGACCTTATCTCTAATCACTGCCCAGGGGTGATTATGATGCAGAAATCAGAACCCTTCCTTACCCAAGGCAAGAAACCATGTGGTTGGCATGTTGTCCAACGTTCAGTGTAGGAGAAACCAGCATTTACCCTGACGCCCCGCCCATTCTTGAGTGCGACGAGGGCATAAACACGCATTGTGACCCTCAGTGTGAGTCCTGTCCTCTAGTACGTCCTCTCATCTCAGTGGCTGGATCATTAGATGTCATAATGGGCTTGACATGTCCCTAGGCCCCAATTTTTAACCAGATTTCTGGTTGTCCAGTCGCCCCCCCCCCCCAGGGCTCTACTCTGGAATCCCTCATTTGCTGGGACACCTGAGGTTGAAAAACAAAACAAAACAAATCATCAACAACAGAACAACGGACTTCTTCCATCCCACAGAATGACCCCAAACTCTTTGGACGGGGACAAACCCCAGAGAGTAAGACTCGTCCATTTCCCAAGAAGTCACCCGGAAGTTTCACGACCATGAGTGACACGATAACCAGAGATAAAAACTTGAGCAAGAGCCTCAAACTCGCCCTATTTTCATATCCCGAAGAGTTCTCCTCATGGTCTGTAGATCAGTCCTGCCATACCTATGACCCGAAACATAAGCCGAGTTTGTGTTTTCAACAACTGTCCAAACAGCCCTGGCCTACACACCCTACAGGCTCAGGCCCCTGGAGCCAAACCTGACGACTGTGCTTGCCCTCTCCAAGGGAATTTTGTGTGCCCATTCCAATGGCCACAACCCAACTAAGAGGATAAACCTCCAAAGTCCCTGAGGCCATCCCAATATTTGTGGCTTCCCAGGACAAACAGGGGCAATCTGGGCCCATCTGAGCACCTACCGGCACTCAGACCCGTAGACTGATGTCCCCAGAGGTAAAAAGGAACGAACAGGCCCCTAGGCACATATCCGATCCATTGCTTTGGTTTCCAGGCATCTCTCCTCAGAGGAATGGATTTCAATAACAGCATATGGCTGTTTCTTGACTCACCCATCAGAACAAATCTCATCTACACATGGGAAACTTGCATGATGGAGCTGTGTGAAAGCCTCTCTTTAGGAGAACCCTTCAGGACCCCAGTGCCACCGCTTCATTCCAAAATCTCCATAGACATATTATCATATTAGGACACATCCACGGGAGAGTCCATTTCAACTCAGCCTTTTCGGTTGCTCCCCCAGATCCAGCAGATCTAACCTGTATTGTTGCTTGCAGATAATTGGAATGCGAGATGGGCTACCCAGCCATCCATCCTTAGAAGCCTGCTCGGAATCGTTGTCCTGGAGCCAACCAACAGGTCTCAATTGTCCTGCAGAAGAATCTTTGCAGTTGGGAGCTTCTCACAACTCCCATCGTGGGAAAACCCGCATGGCCTCGTGATCCACGCCCCCCTTCAAGAAGGGGCCATCAGGGACAGAATGTCCATCCTGAGCGATCGTCTGATCCTCGCCCTGACTTCAGATGCACGAGATCTAGATTCCGGTTTCACACCCAGAAACCTAGGCCTAGCTTGGGTTCTCAGACTTCCGTCCTCAGACTACTGGCCCACAAGCCCTCCAGTTTGGCAATCCAGAACTACAGTACAGCACTCTGCCTGCCCTCCAGAAGAAAAACATTGCCCTCTGGGGCTACCCAGAAACCCCAAATGAGATTCAACCTGCACGCCATTCGGCTGTACCCTAAATATATAGGCTGACCTGGGCACTAATGCCCTTTCTGAGACAGCCTGATTCTGGACCTCCTGGCCCCACCCAGACAGCTGGCCACACACTGAGCTCATATGACCTGCCATGGCCTTGGGTCTTCATCGCTTCTCAATCTCGGGTTTCAGGCTTCAGAACCTAGACATTATCTCCAAACACGAACCTGGGTTTGAAAATGATGCAGAAATCAGAACGCTTTCCCCATGGCAAGAAACCTTGTGGTTGGCATGTTGTCCAAGTTTCAGTGTACTTGAAACCAGTGTGGCCCATGAGGCCCCGCCCATGCTTGCGGGCCACATTGGTCACAAACACACATTGTGACCCTCAGCCTGAGCCCAGTCCTCAGGTAAGGCCTCTCAGTAGCTGGATGGAGAGACAGCATATTGGGCTTGCCATGCCCCTAGGCCCCAATTTTTAACCATACTTCGGGTTGTCCCTTCACTCTTCCCCCCAGGGCTCTGATTTGGAATTCCTCTTTTGGTCGGACACCGGAGGTAACAAACCTAAAAGGAGTCCTCCCATCCCACAGATTGACGGAAAACAATTGGGATCGGGCCAAGTCCACAGAGAGCAGGAATCGTCCATGGCCCATGAGGCCTCCCCAACATTCCACGGCCATTCCTGATACAAAATCCAGAGACAAAAGTCTGAGCACGCGCCTCAGACTCGCTCATTCTTCATATCCTGAAGAGTTCTTCAGAAAAGAACCTACACGTCACTCGAAGGCACCCAAAATATATAGTCTAACCTGGGCACTAATGCACTGTCTGACAACCTGAGCCCGGACCTCGTGACCAACACCCAGACAGCTGACCGCACACTGAGCACATCAGACCCGCCATGGCCTTAGGTCATCATCTCTTACCTACCTCAGTTTTCAGTCTTCAAAACCTAGACCTTATCTCTAATCACTGCCCAGGGGTGATTATGATGCAGAAATCAGAACCCTTCCTTACCCAAGGCAAGAAACCATGTGGTTGGCATGTTGTCCAACGTTCAGTGTAGGAGAAACCAGCATTTACCCTGACGCCCCGCCCATTCTTGAGTGCGACGAGGGCATAAACACGCATTGTGACCCTCAGTGTGAGTCCTGTCCTCTAGTACGTCCTCTCATCTCAGTGGCTGGATCATTAGATGTCATAATGGGCTTGACATGTCCCTAGGCCCCAATTTTTAACCAGATTTCTGGTTGTCCAGTCGCCCCCCCCCCCCCCCCCCCCAGGCTCTACTCTGGAATCCCTCATTTGCTGGGACACCTGAGGTTGAAAAACAAAACAAAACAAATCATCAACAACAGAACAACGGACTTCTTCCATCCCACAGAATGACCCCAAACTCTTTGGACGGGGACAAACCCCCAGAGAGTAAGACTCGTCCATTTCCCAAGAAGTCACCCGGAAGTTTCACGACCATGAGTGACACGATAACCAGAGATAAAAACTTGAGCAAGAGCCTCAAACTCGCCCTATTTTCATATCCCGAAGAGTTCTCCTCATGGTCTGTAGATCAGTCCTGCCATACCTATGACCCGAAACATAAGCCGAGTTTGTGTTTTCAACAACTGTCCAAACAGCCCTGGCCTACACACCCTACAGGCTCAGGCCCCTGGAGCCAAACCTGACGACTGTGCTTGCCCTCTCCAAGGGAATTTTGTGTGCCCATTCCAATGGCCACAACCCAACTAAGAGGATAAACCTCCAAAGTCCCTGAGGCCATCCCAATATTTGTGGCTTCCCAGGACAAACAGGGGCAATCTGGGCCCATCTGAGCACCTACCGGCACTCAGACCCGTAGACTGATGTCCCCAGAGGTAAAAAGGAACGAACAGGCCCCTAGGCACATATCCGATCCATTGCTTTGGTTTCCAGGCATCTCTCCTCAGAGGAATGGATTTCAATAACAGCATATGGCTGTTTCTTGACTCACCCATCAGAACAAATCTCATCTACACATGGGAAACTTGCATGATGGAGCTGTGTGAAAGCCTCTCTTTAGGAGAACCCTTCAGGACCCCAGTGCCACCGCTTCATTCCAAAATCTCCATAGACATATTATCATATTAGGACACATCCACGGGAGAGTCCATTTCAACTCAGCCTTTTCGGTTGCTCCCCCAGATCCAGCAGATCTAACCTGTATTGTTGCTTGCAGATAATTGGAATGCGAGATGGGCTACCCAGCCATCCATCCTTAGAAGCCTGCTCGGAATCGTTGTCCTGGAGCCAACCAACAGGTCTCAATTGTCCTGCAGAAGAATCTTTGCAGTTGGGAGCTTCTCACAACTCCCATCGTGGGAAAACCCGCATGGCCTCGTGATCCACGCCCCCCTTCAAGAAGGGGCCATCAGGGACAGAATGTCCATCCTGAGCGATCGTCTGATCCTCGCCCTGACTTCAGATGCACGAGATCTAGATTCCGGTTTCACCCAGAAACCTAGGCCTAGCTTGGGTTCTCAGACTTCCGTCCTCAGACTACTGGCCCACAAGCCCTCCAGTTTGGCAATCCAGAACTACAGTACAGCACTCTGCCTGCCCTCCAGAAGAAAAACATTGCCCTCTGGGGCTACCCAGAAACCCCAAATGAGATTCAACCTGCACGCCATTCGGCTGTACCCTAAATATATAGGCTGACCTGGGCACTAATGCCCTTTCTGAGACAGCCTGATTCTGGACCTCCTGGCCCCACCCAGACAGCTGGCCACACACTGAGCTCATATGACCTGCCAATGGCCTTGGGTCTTCATCGCTTCTCAATCTCGGGTTTCAGGCTTCAGAACCTAGACATTATCTCCAAACACGAACCTGGGTTTGAAAATGATGCAGAAATCAGAACGCTTTCCCCATGGCAAGAAACCTTGTGGTTGGCATGTTGTCCAAGTTTCAGTGTACTTGAAACCAGTGTGGCCCATGAGGCCCCGCCCATGCTTGCGGGCCACATTGGTCACAAACACACACATTGTGACCCTCAGCCTGAGCCCAGTCCTCAGGTAAGGCCTCTCAGTAGCTGGATGGAGAGACAGCATATTGGGCTTGCCATGCCCCTAGGCCCCAATTTTTAACCATACTTCGGGTTGTCCCTTCACTCTTCCCCAGGGCTCTGATTTGGAATTCCTCTTTTGGTCGGACACCGGAGGTAACAAACCTAAAAGGAGTCCTCCCATCCCACAGATTGACGGAAAACAATTGGGATCGGGCCAAGTCCACAGAGAGCAGGAATCGTCCATGGCCCATGAGGCCTCCCCAACATTCCACGGCCATTCCTGATACAAAATCCAGAGACAAAAGTCTGAGCACGCGCCTCAGACTCGCTCATTCTTCATATCCTGAAGAGTTCTTCAGAAAAGAACCTACACGTCACTCGAAGGCACCCAAAATATATAGTCTAACCTGGGCACTAATGCACTGTCTGACAACCTGAGCCCGGACCTCGTGACCAACACCCAGACAGCTGACCGCACACTGAGCACATCAGACCCGCCATGGCCTTAGGTCATCATCTCTTACCTACCTCAGTTTTCAGTCTTCAAAACCTAGACCTTATCTCTAATCACTGCCCAGGGGTGATTATGATGCAGAAATCAGAACCCTTCCTTACCCAAGGCAAGAAACCATGTGGTTGGCATGTTGTGCAACGTTCAGTGTAGGAGAAACCAGCATTTACCCTGACGCCCCGCCAATTCTTGAGTGCGACGAGGGCATAAACACGCATTGTGACCCTCAGTGTGAGTCCTGTCCTCTAGTACGTCCTCTCATCTCAGTGGCTGGATCATTAGATGTCATAATGGGCTTGACATGTCCCTAGGCCCCAATTTTTAACCAGATTTCTGGTTGTCCAGTCGCCCCCCCCCCAGGGCTCTACTCTGGAATCCCTCATTTGCTGGGACACCTGAGGTTGAAAAACAAAACAAAACAAATCATCAACAACAGAACAACGGACTTCTTCCATCCCACAGAATGACCCCAAACTCTTTGGACGGGGACAAACCCCCAGAGAGTAAGACTCGTCCATTTCCCAAGAAGTCACCCGGAAGTTTCACGACCATGAGTGACACGATAACCAGAGATAAAAACTTGAGCAAGAGCCTCACACTCGCCCTATTTTCATATCCCGAAGAGTTCTCCTCATGGTCTGTAGATCAGTCCTGCCATACCTATGACCCGAAACATAAGCCGAGTTTGTGTTTTCAAACAACTGTCCAAACAGCCCTGGCCTACACACTCTACAGGCTCAGGCCCCTGGAGCCAAACCTGACGACTGTGCTTGCCCTCTCCAAGGGAATTGTGTGTGCCCATTCCAATGGCCACAACCCAACTAAGAGGATAAACCTCCCAAGTCCCTGAGGCCATCCCAATATTTGTGGCTTCCCAGGACAAACAGGGGCAATCTGGGCCCATCTGAGCACCTACCGGCACTCAGACCCGTAGACTGATGTCCCCAGAGGTAAAAAGGAACGAACAGGCCCCTAGGCACCTATCGGATCCATTGCTCTGGTTTCTAGGCTTCTCTCCTTAGAGATCCTTAGAACTCTTAGAATCCTGCTCTTGCGTCGTTCCTTATGGGACATCCTTTAGCCATCCAACAGCTCTCGACTGTCCCACAGGAGTCCTTGTGCATGGAACACGTCACAACTCATATCATGGAAAGCTTCCAAGGTCACATGATGCCCCCAATCTTCATGAAGGCGGATCATGGAAAGAAACTCCAACCTGACCCAACGGCTGATCTTCGCCTTGACTTCAGATGCACGAGATCTTGATTAAGCTCTTCAGAGTCTACCTGCTGTGCCCTCACCCCAAAACCTAAGAATAGCTAGTGTTCTCAGACTTCCGTCCACACTCTCCTGGACCACACGCCCTCCATTTTGGGATTTCTGATGACACAGTGCTGCACTCTGCCTGCCCTCTAGAATAAAAACGTTGCCCTATGGGTTACCCAGAAACCTCAAATGAGGATAAACCTGCATGCCACTCAACTGTACACCAATTATATAGTCTAGCCTGTGCACTAATGCCCTGTCTGATACAACCTGAGGCCTGAATTCCCACCCGACACCCAGACAGCTTGCTGTACACTGAGAACAACTGAACCGCCATGGCCTTAGGTTGCCATTTCTTTCCAACCTGGTTTTCAGGCTACAGAAACCTAGACCTTATCTCTACTCATTTTCCATGGGTGAACGTGATGCAGAAACCATAACTCCTCCTTCACTCTCGCCAGAATCTTGTGCGTGGCATCTTATCCAAAGTTCAGTGTAGGACCCCTGTAGGGCCTACAGGAGTAGTAGTAGGGCCCCTGAGGGTAGTTTAGGGTCCCTGATGCCCTGCCCATGCTTAAGAGATGCGGTGGGCACAAACAAAAAATTGGGACCCTCAGTTTGAGCCCTGTCCTCAAGTAAAGCCTCTCAGTGGCTGGACCATGATCCCGCATATGGGGCCTGCCATGCCCCAAGTCACCCAATCTTAACCAGAGGTAGAGACAACTAGTCACCCCTACTCAGGGCTCTGCTCTGGAATCCCTCTTTGGTGGGACATTTGAGGTAAGTAAACACAGAAAGGATTCCTCCCACCCACAGAATGAACCCAATCACTTGGGATCAGGCCATCCCCAGAGAGAAAGACTCCTCCATGGCCCATGAGGCCAGCCTGACATTCCAGGGCCACTATTGACCCAAAATCCAGAGACATAAGCCTCACACTTAGGTCATAGCCCAAAAAATTCTCCTCATAGTCTGTAGATCAGGCCTGCCATACCTATGTCCCCAAACCGTGTTTTCAGACTTCTATCCTGACATCCCTGTCCCACACACCCTCCAGGCTGAGCCACACCTCAGGACTGTGCCGGCCCTCTCCATGGAAATTCTTCCCATTCCATTGGCACAACCCTACAGATTAGGAGAAACCTCCAAAGTCCCAGAGGCCATCCAATAGTGTAGGCCGCACAGTACAAAGAGGGGTGATCTGTCACAAGCTGAGCAACGACCTCAACTCACCCGTAGACAGATATCCCAAGAGAAAGGTATTAAACTGGACAGGCCCCTAGAACGTAATTGGTTCCATTGCTTTTGTTTCTAAGCATCTCTCCTCAGAGGCCTGTTTTCCAATACCAGCATATGGGGGATTCCAGAGATACCAATTAGAACAAATCTTGTCTCCACATGGGAAACTTATCCTTTGGAGCTCTGTAAAAACCTCCAGTTAGGAGAAAGCTTCAGGTAACCGGAGCCACCGCCCTATTCCAAGGTCTCCATGGACACAAACCCGCATTATGACCATTCGGCAGGAGAGTACATTGCAACTCAGCCCCGTTGATTACTCCCCCAGAGCCAGAATATCAAACCTCCCTTGTCGCTAGGAGACAACTGGAATGCAAAGCAGACTCTCTAGGCATCCATCGTTGGAAGCCTGCTCTGGCGCCGTTCCATATGGGATGTCCTGGGAGCCTTCCAACAGGTCTTGACTGTCCTGCAGAAGGAATCCTTGCAGATTGGAGCATCTCACAAGTCGTATCGTGGGAAAACCTACATGGCCTCATGAGATGCTCCCCTTTATAAAGGGGCCATCATGGACAGAAACTCCAACCTGAGCCAACTTCTGATCCATTGCTTTGGTTTCTATGTATCTCTCCTCAGAGGCCTGGTTTCCAATATCAGAATATGGGGGTTTCCTAAGGAAACAATCAGAACAGATCTCATCTCCACATGAGAAACTTGCTCTTTGGAGCTGTGTCAATACCTCAGGTTAGGAGGATCCTTCAGGGCGCTGGCACCATGGCCCAATTCCAAGGTCTCCAAGGACACAAACTTACATTATGATCCATCCTCAGGAGAGTCCATTTCAAATCAGCCCCGTCGGCTGCTCACCCAGAGCCAGCAGATCAAACCTGCCTTGTCACTAGGAGACAGTTGGAATGGGAGGTGGGCTGCCCAGGCATCCATCCTTAGAACCCTGCTCTGGAGAATTTCTTTATGGTATGTCTGGAATCCAACCAACCTGTCTTGACTGTCTCGCAGAATGAATCCTTGTGGTTTGAAGCATCACACAATCCCACTGTGAGAAAACCTCCATTTCCTCATGATGCCCCACACCTTCATAAATGGGCCATCATGGACAGAAACTCCATCCTAAGCCAAAGTCTGATCCGCGCCCTGAATTCAGAAGCACGAGATCTCGATTCAGCACTTGAGAGTGTGCCTGCTGTGCCCTCGCCCCAAAACCTAAGCCTAACTTGTGTTCTCAGAATTCCGTCTTCACAATCCTGGCCACACCCCTCCAGTTTGGCAATTCTGGAGACACAATGCAGCACTCTGCCTGCCCTCCAGAAGAAAAATGTTGCCCTATAGGGCTAACCAGAAACGCCAAAGGAGTAACAACCTGCATGCCACTCGACCATACCCCAATTATACAATCTAGCCTGTGCACTAAAGCCCTGTCTGACACAGCCTGAAGGCAGACTTCCAGTCCAACACCCAGACAGCTGGCCGTACACTGAGCATATCAAACCCACAATGGCTTTCGGCCATCCTCTCTACCCAACCTCAGTTTACACCTTCAGAACCTAAACCTTATCTCCACTCACTGCTCAGGAGTGAACGTGATACAAGAATCAGAACTTCTCCTTCTCCATGGCAAGAAACCTTGTGGTTGGCATGTTGTCCAACGTTCATTGTAGGAGAAAGCAGCATGGACTATGAGGCCCCACCTATCCCTGAGGGCTACAATTTGCACAAACACACATTGTGACCCTCAGCGTGAGCCCTATCGTCATGTAAAGTCTCTTAGTGACTGGAACTACAGCCCACATATGGGGCTTGCCAAGCCCCTAGTCCCCCAATCTCAACCAGAGTTAGAGATGTCTAGTCACCCCTACTCAGGGCACTGCTCTGGAATCCCTCTTTGGTGGGACACCTGAGGTAAAAAAAAAAAAAAAATACAGAAAGGACTCTTCCCATCCACAGAATGATCCCAACGAATTGGGATCAAGCCAAATCACCAGAGAAAGACTTGTCCATGGCCCTTGAGGACACCCCGACATTCCACGGCCACTGTAGGCACAAAATCCAGAGACAAAAGCCTGAGCAAACGCCACATACTTGCCCTTTGTTCATAGCCCGGAAAATTCTCACGGTCTGTAGATCGAGCCTTCATACATATATCCCCAATCATAAGCTGAGTTTGTGTTTTCAGACTTCTGTCCCCACAGTCCTGGCCCACACACCATCCAAGCTGGGGCCCCTGGAGCCACACCTGAGGACTGTGGCTTCCCTCTCCAGGGGAATTCTGCCATTTCCATTGGCCACAACCCTACAGATTAGGAGAAACCTCCAAACTCCCCGAGGCCATCCCAATAGTGTTGGCTGCCCAGAACAAACAGGGATGATCTTTCACAAGTTAGGAAACTACCTCCACTCAGACCCAGAGACAGATATCCCCATAGAATAAGATTGAACTGGACAGGCACTTAGGCCCTAATCAGATCCATTGCTTTTGTTTCCAGGCATCTCTCCTCGGAGGCCTGGTTACCAATACCAGCATATGGGGGATTACTGAGGCACTCATAGAAAAATCTCGTCTCCACATAGGAAATGTACTCATTGGAGCTCTATAAAAGCCACTGTTTAGGAGAATCTTTCAGGGCCCCGCATCAAGCGCCCCATTCTAAGGTCTCCATGGACTTAAACCCACATTATGATCTATCCTCGGTAGAGTCCATGTCAACTCATCCCCCTTGGTTTCTCCCCCAGGGCCTGCAGATCAAACCTGCCTTGTTGCTAGGAGACAACTAGAATGGGAGGCGGGCTGCCCAGGCATCCATCCTTAGAACCCTACTCTGGAGTCGTTCCATATGGGACATCCTAGAGCCATCCAACAGGTCTCAAGTGTCCCACGGAAGGAATCTTTGCAGTCTGGTGCATCTCACAACTCCCATTGTGGGAAAATCTTCATGGCCTCTTGAGACACTCCACTTTATAAAGGGGCCATCATGGACAGAAACTCCAACCTGAGCAAACGTCTGATATTCGCCCTGGCTTCAGGTGCATGAGATCTTGATTCAGCTATGCAGAGTGTGCCTTCTGTGCCCTCACCCCAAAAACTAAGCCTAGCTTGTGTTCTCAGACTACCGTCCTCACACCCCTGGCCCAAAAGCCCTACAATTTGGCAATACTGGGGCCACAATGCAGCACTCTACCTGCCCTCCAGAAGAAAAACGTTGCCTTATGGAGCTACCTAGAAACCCGAATGAGGATCAACTGAACGCCACTTGACTGCACCCCATATATACAGTCTACCCTGTCTAATGCCCTGTCTGACACAGCATGAGCCCACACCTCCAGACCTACGCTCAACAGCTAGCCACACACTGAGCTCATTGTACCCATCAGGTCCTTAGGTCTTCATCTCTTCCCAACCTCGGTTTTCGGGTTTCAGAACCTAGACCTAAACTCCAATCACTGTCCAGGGGTGAACGTGATGCAGAAATCAAAACTCTTCCTTCGCCATGGCCGGAAACGTTGTGGTTGGCATATTCTCCAACGTTCAGTGTAGGAGAATCCAGCGTGGCCCATGAGGCCCTTCCCATGCTTGAGGGCCTTGTTGGGCACAAATAGGCATTGTGACCCTCAGCATGAGCCCTGTCTTCAAGGAAGACCTCTCAGTGTCTGAATCAAGAGCCCCCATATTGGACTTGTCATGCCCCTAGGCCCCCAAACTTAAACAGTGGTGGGGTTATCCAGTTGTCCCTACCAAGGACTCTGCTCGGGAATCCCTCTTTTATTGGCACACATGAGGTACATAAAATAAAAAAAAAAAAAAAAAAAGGACACCTCCCATCCCACAGAATGTACCCAAACTCTTGGGATTGGATCAAATCCTCAGAGAAGGAAAGCCGTCCACAACCCATGAGACCACGCCAGCATTCGACCCACATTGTTGACACAAATCCAGAGACAAAACCTGAGCAAGAACCTCAAACTCACCCTTTTTCATATCCCGAAGTGTTATCACGGTCTGTAGATTGGGCGTGCCATACCTATGTCCCCAATCCTAAGCAGAGTTTGTGTTTTCAGACTTCTGTCCCCACAGGCCTGGCCCACACACCCTCAAGGCTGGGCCCCTAGAGCCAAACTCAGAACTGTGCCTGCCCTCTCCAGGGGATTTCTGCCCATTCCATTGGCCACAACCCTATAGATTAGGAGAAACTCCAAAGTCCCGAGGCCATTCCCATTATTATAGGCTGCCCAGGACAAACAGGGGTGATCTGACACAAGGCGAGCAACTACCTCCCCTCAGATCCATAGGCACGTATAGCCAGGAAAGAGATTGAACAGGACAGTCACCTAGGCCCTAATCATATCCATTGATTTTGTTTCCAGGCATCTCTCCTCAGAGGCCTGGTTTCCAATACCAGCATATGGGAGATTCCTTAGGCACTCATCAAAACAATTCTCTTCTCTACATAGGAAACGTACTCTTTAGAGCTCCATCAAAACCTCCGGTTATGAACATCCCTCAAGGCCCCGGATCAAGCACCCCATTCCAAGGTCTCCATGGACACAAATGCACATTATGACCCATCCTCAACTCACCCATTTCAACACACCCGCCTCGGTTACTCCCCTAGATCCAGCAGATCGAACATGCCTTGGCGCTATGAGACACCTGGGATGGGAGGCAGGCTGCCCAGGCATCCGGCCTTAGAACCCTGCTCTGGATAGCTTCCTTATGGGATGTCCTGGAGCCATCCAGCAGGTCTCGACTGTCCCACGGAAGGAATCATTGCGGTTTGGAGCATCTCACAATTCCCATCGTGGGAAAACCTCCATGGCCTCGTGACACCCTCCCCTTCATGAAGGGCCCGTCATGGACAGAAACTCCAACCTGAGCCAACGTCTGATCCTAGCTCTGTCTTCAGGTACACGGGATCTCGAATCATCTCTGCAGAGGGTTCCTGCCGTCCCCTCACCCCGAAATCTAAGTCTGGCTTGTGTTCTCAGAATTTTTTCCTCACACTCCTGGCCCACCAGCCTTCCAGTTTGGGAATTCTGGAGCCACTATGAGGCACTGTGTCTTCCTTCCAGAAGAAAAACGATGCCCTCTGGGGCTACCCAGTAACCACAAATGAGTACCAACCTGCACGAAACTCGACTGCACCCCAATGATACAGTCTAGCCTGGGCACTAATTCCCTGTCTGCCACAGCCTGAGCCTGCACCTCCCAACCCACACTCACCAGCTGGCCGAACACTGAGCACATCAGTCACACCATGGCCTTAGGTCTTCATCTCTTCCCAAACCTCAGTTTTCAGGCTTCAGAACCTAGACCTTAAATCCAATCACAGTCCAGGAGTGAAAGTGTTGCAGAAATTAGAACTCCTTCTTCCCCATGGCCAGAAAACTTGTGGTTGCCATATTGTGCAACGTTCAGTGCAGGATAAACCAGCATGGTACATTAGGCCACGCCCTGACTTGAGGGGCTCCTTGGGCACAAAAACACATTGTGAAACTCAATGTGAGCCCTATGCTCAAGGAAGGCCTCTCAGTGTCTGGACCAAGAGCCCACATATGGGGCTTGCCATGTTCTTAGGTCCCAATGTTAACCAGAGTTCTGGTTGTCCAGTCGCCCCTCCCCAGGACTCTGCTGTGGAATCCCTCTTTTGGTGGTCCACCTGAGGTAAAAAAACAAAAAAACAAAAAAACAAACAAACAAAAAAAAAACAGAAAGGCCTCCTCCTTCCCACAGAACGACCCCAAACTCTTGGGATTGGGTCAAATCCCCAGAAAGGGAGCCTCATCGATGGCCCATGAGGACACCCGGACATTCCATGGCAATCGGTGACACATATCCAGAAAAAAATAAGCATGAGCAAGCACCTCACTTTCGCCCTTTGTTCATATCCCGAAGAGTTCTCCTCACGGTCTATATATCGGGCCGGCCATACCTACAGACCCAAACCTAAGTGGAGTTAGTTTTTTCAGACTTTTGTCCAAATAGCCCTGGACCACACACGCTCCACACTTGGGTCCCTGGAGCCACACCTCAGGACTGTGCTTCCCTTTCAAGAGAATTCTTCCCATTCCATTGGCCACAACCTTGCAAATAAGGAAAAACCTCCAAAGTTACCGAGGCCATCCCAATAGTGTAGGCCGCCCAGGACAAACAGGTGTGATCTCAAAACAGCTGAGCAACTACCTCCACTCAGACAAAAGATGTCCCCAGAGAAGAATATTGAACCGGACAGGCCCCTAGGCCCTAATCAGATCCATTGCTTTGGTTTCCAGGCATCTCTCCTCAGAGGCCTCATTTCCAATACCAGCAAATGGTGGTTTCCTGAGGCACCAATAAGAACAAATCTCGTCTCCCCATGGAAAACTTGCTCATTGGAGCTTTGTTATCACCTCTGGTTAGGAGAATCCTTCAGGGCCCTGGTGCCACTGCCCCATACAAAGGTCTCAATGGACTCAAACCAACATTAAGACCATCCTCAGGAAAGTCCATTTCAACTCATTTAAGACCATCCTCAGGAAAGTCCATTCCAACTCAGCCCCCTCTGATGCTACCCCAAGCCAGCAGATCAAACGTTTCTTGTTGCGAGGAGACAATTGGAATTGAGGCTTTCTGCCCAGGCATCCATACTTAGAACCCTGTTCTGGAAAAATACCTTATGAGACGTCCTGGAGCCATCCAACAAATCTTAATTGTCCCACAGAAGGAATACTTGCGGTTTGGAGCATCTCACAACTCTAATAGTGGGAAAACCCCCATGGCCTCATAATGCCCCCCCCCTTCATGAAGGGGCCAACATGGACAGAAACTTCAACCTGAGCCAAAGTCTGATCCTCGACCTGACTTCAGACTCATGAGATCGCAATTCAGCTCTGCAGAGTGTGCCTGCCATGTCCATTCCCCGAAACCTAAGCCTAGCTTGTGTTCTCAGACTTCCGTCCTCACTCTCCTGGCCCACAAGCCCTCCAGTTTGGGAATTCCGAAGCCACAATGCAGCACTCTGCCTGCCCTCCAGAAGAAAAACTTTGCCCTATGCTGCTAATAAGAAACCCCAAATGATTATCTAATGCATGCCACTCGACTGTAAAACAATTATACAGCCTACCCTGAATACGAATGCCCTGTCTGGCACAGCCTGAGACAAGACATCCCAAACGACACCTAGACAGCTGGCTCCAACCTGGACACACGGGACCCGCTATGGCTGTAGTTCGTCATCTCTTCCCAACCTCGGTTTTCAGGTTTCAGAACCTAGACCTTATCTCCAATCACTGCCCAGGGGTGAACGTGATGCAGAAATTAGAATTCCTCCTTCCCCATGGCCAGAAACCTTGTGGTTGGCATGTTGTCCAACGTTCAATGTGGGAAAACCTGCATTGTCGGAAAGGCCACGCCAGTGCTTGAGGGCCGCCTAGGGCACAGACATGCATTGTGACCTGTAGCGTGAGTCCCGTATTAGAGTAACGCCTCTCAGTGGCTGGACCAAGATCCTGCATATGGGGCTTGTCATATCCATAGGCCCCCAGGCTTAACCAGAGAGCGAGTATTCCAGTTGTCAGTACCCACTGCTATGCTCCAGAATCCCTCTACTGGGGGGACACATGAAGCAGAAAAACAGGACTCTTCCCTTCCCACAGAATGACCCCAAACTCTTGGGGGCTGGACAAACTACCAGAGAGGGAGACTTCTACGACCATGAGGCAACTCCTACATTAAACGGCCATTGTGGACAAAATATCCAGAGACAAAAGACTGAGCGACTGCCTCCTTCTCACCCTTCTTTCATCCAGAGGAGCTCCCCTCACGGACTGTAGATCAGGCCTGCCATAACCTCGGCCCCAAACCTGAGCTGAGTTTGTGTTTTTGGATGTCTGTCTGCACAGCCGTGGCCCACACCGCCTTCAGGCTGGGGTCTCTGGAGCCGCACCACAGGACTGTGCCTGCTCTCTCCTAAGAATCTGCCCGTTCCATTGGCCAAAACTCTACAAAATAGTAGAAACCTCAAGGTCCCCAAGGACATCCCACTACCGCAAGCCGCACTGGACAAACAGGGGCATTATGACACCAGCTGAGCAACTACTACCTCCATGCAGACACACAGACTGATATCCGCAGAGACAGAAGATTGAACCAGACAGGCCCCTAGGCCCTATTATGAACTCTTGCTTTTGTGTCCAGGTATCACTCCTCAGAGGCCTGGGTTCGAAGACCAGCATATGGGGCTATCCTGAGGCACCAGACAGAACACCTCTCATCTCCACATGGAAAGCTTCCTTGTTGGGGTTGTGTCAAACCCTTCGGGTTGAAGAATCCTGCAGAGTCCCTTAGCTACTGCCACATTCCAAGGTCTCCATGGCCACCAACCCACATTATGACTCATCCGCAGGAAAGTCCATTTAAACTCAGCCTTCTGGGTAGCTCACCCAAGAGCCCGCAGATTGAGCGTGCCTTGTCTCGACCAGGCAATGGGAAGGTGAGTTGGCGTTTCTCGGCATCCATGCTTAGGCCCCTGCTCTCGAGTCTTTCTGTATGGGGCATCCTGGAACCATCCAATAGTACTCGACTGTCCTGAAGAAGGAAACTTTGAAGTTTGGAGCAGCTCACAACTCCCAGCGTAGGGAAACCACCCCCTTCAGGAAGGGGCCGTCATGGACACAAACTCCAGCTTGAGGCAACATCTGATACTCGCCCTGACCTCAGATGCAGGAGATGTCGATTCAGCCTCTACACAGTGGGCCCAAACCTCGTGCTACCTTGTGTTTTCAGACTTCCTTCCTCACACTCCTGGCAAACATGTCCTCAAGACTTGGAATTCTGGAACCAAAATGCAGCCCTATGCTGGCCCTCCAGAAGAAAAACGTTGCTCTATGGGGATCTCAATAAACCCCAAATGAGGATCAACCTGCTCGGTTCTCGACCTCACCCCAATTGGATTGTTCGGGTTGTCCATTCATCCCTCCCCAGAGCTCTGCTTTGGAATCCCTCTTTTGGTGGGACACCTGAGGTTAAAAAACTAAAAGGACTCCTCCCATCCTTCAGATTGACCCAAAACAATTGGGATTGGACCAAATTCACAGAGAGGAAGTCTCGTCCATGGCCCATGAGGCCTGCCCGAGATTCCACAGCCATCGTTGACAACAAATCCAGAGACAAAAGTCTGAGCAATCGGCTCACACTCGCTCTTTTGTCGTATCCCGAAGAGATCTCCTCACGGTCTGTAGATCGGGCCTGCCATACCTACTTCCCAAACCTAAGCCGAGTTTGTGTTTTCAGACTTCTGCCCCCACATTCCTGGCCCACAGACCCTTCAGGCTGGGGCCCCTGGAGCCACACATCAGGACTGTGCCTGTCCATACCACGGGAATTCTGCCCATTCCATTGTCCACAATCGTACAAATTAGGAGAAACCTCCAGAGTCCCCAAGGACATCCCAATAATGTAGGCCGCTCAGGACAAACAAGGGTCATCTGAAACCAGCTGAGCATCTACCTCTACTCAGCGTAGATGGATGTCCCCAGAGAAGAAGATTGAATCAGACAGGCCCCTAGGCCTGAATCAGATTCATTGCTTTCGGTTACAGGTATCTCTCCTCAGAGGCCTGGTTTCCAATATTAGCAATGGGGATATCATGAGGCACAAAGCAGAACAAATCTCTTCTCCACATGGGAAAATTATCCTTTGACGATGCCTCAAAACCTCCAGTTAGGAGAATCCTTCAGGGCCTGTGTGCCACAGCCCCATTACAAGGCCTCCATAGACACAAAATCATATTAGGACACATGCACGGAAGAGTCCAATTCAACTCAGCATATTCGGATGCTCCGCGAGATCCAGCAGGTCTAACTTGTCTTGTTGCTAGGAGACAATTGGAATGCGAGGTGGCCTACCCCGCCATCCATCCTTAGAACCCTGCTCAGAATCATTGGCCTGGAGCCAACCAACAGGTCTCAATTTTCCTGCAGAAGAATCTTTGCAGTTGGGAGCTTCTCAACTCCCCATCGTGAGAAATCCCCATGGCCTCGTGATACCCCCCCCTTCATGAAGGGGCCATCAGGGACATAAGGTCCAACCTGAGAAATAGTCTGACCTCACACTGACTACAGATGCACGAGATCTCGATTCAGGTCTGTATATTGTGCCTGCCTTGTCCTCACCCAGAAACCTAAGCCTAGCTTGTGTCCTCAGACTTCTGTCCTCAGACTAATGGCCACAAGCCCTCCACTTTGGCAATCCATAATTACAATGCAGCACTCGGCTTGCCCCACAGAAGAAAAACATTGCCCTCTGGGGCTACCCAGAAACCCCAAATGAAGATCAACCTGCACGCCACTTGGCTGTACCCAAAATATATAGGCTGACCTGGGCAATAATGCCCTTTCTGACAGAGCCTGACCCTGGACCTCCTGGCCCCACCCAGACAGCTTGCCGCTCACTGAGAACATAGGACCAGCCATTGCCTTAGGTCGTTATCTATTCCCAACCTCGGTTTTCAGGATTCAGATCCTAGACCTTATCTCCAATCACTGCCCAGGTTTGAAAATGATGCAGAAATCAGAACTCCTTCCCAATGGCAAGAACCTTGTGGTTGGCTTGTTGTCCAACGTTCAGTGTAGTGGAAACATGTTTGTCCGATGAGGCCCCGCCATTGATCGTGGGCCACATAGGTGGCAAACTCACATTTTGACCCACAGCCTTAGCCCAGTCCTCAGGTAAGGCCTCTCAGTGGCTGGATGAAGAGACAGCATATTGGGCTTGCCATGCCCATAGGCCCCTATTTTTAACCATACTTCGGGTTGTCCCTTCATTCTTCCGCAGGGCTCTGCTTTGGAATTCCTCTTTTGGTGGGACACCTGATGTAACAACCCTGAAAGGAGTCCTCCATCCAACAGATTGACGAAAAACTATTGGGATCGGGCCAAATCCACAGAGAGCAAGATACGTCCATGGCCCATGAGGCCTCCTAGACATTCCACGGCCATCGATGAAACAAAATCCAGAGACAAAAGTGAGCAAGCGCCTCAGACTCGCACTTTCTTCATATCCTGAAAATGTCTTCTCATGGTTTGTAGATCGGGCCTGCCATACCTACGTCCCCAAACATAAGCTGAGTTTGTGTTTTCAGACTTCTGTCCTCAAAGTCCTGGGCCACACACCATCCAGGCTGGGGACCCTGGAGCCACACATTAGGACTGTGCCTACCCAATCCATGGGAATTCTGCCCATTCCATTGTCCAAAATCGTACAAATTAGGAGAACCCTCCAAATTCCCTGAGGCCATCCCAATAGTATAGGTCGCCTGGGACAAAAAAGGTCAGTCTGAAACCAGCTGAGCATCTACCTCCACTCATACCCTAGATGGATGTCCCCAGAAAAGAAGATTGAACCACACAGGAACCTAGGCCAAAATCGGATCCATTGCTTTGGTTTACAGGCATGTCTCCTCAAAACCCTGGTTTCCAATACCAGCAATGGGGTTTTCCTGAGGCACCCATCAGAACCAAACTCGTCTCCACAAGGAAACTTGTGCATGGGAGCAATGTCAAAAGCTGAGGAGAATACTTCAGGGTCCGGTGCCACCGCCCCATTCCAAGGCCCTCATGGACACAAACACACATTAGACCCATCCTCAGGAAAGTCCATTTCAACTCAGCCACCCCGGTTGCTCCCGCAAAGCCATCAGATCTAAACTGTCTTGTCCCTAGGATACAATTGGAATGCGAGGCGGGCTTCCCAGGCATCCATCCTCGAACGTTGGTCTGGACTCATCCATATGGGATGTCCTGGAGCTGTCCAACAGGTCTCAATTGTCCCGCAGAAGGAATCCTTGGAGGGGGGCATCCCACCACACCCAACGTGGTAAAACCTCCACGCTCTCGAGAATACGCTCCCTTATGAAGGGGCAGTCATGAACAGAAAATCCAAACTGAGCCAACTTCTGATCCTCGCTCTGACTTCAGAAGCATGAGATATTGCTTCAGATCTTCAGAGGGTACATGCCGTGCCCTCGCCCTGAAACCGAAGTCTAGCTTGTGTTCTCAGACTTCCATCCTCACACTCCTGGCCCAGAAGCCTACAAGTTGGGCAATTCCGGACCATCATTGCAGCACTCTGCATGCCCTCTAGAAAAAATATATTGACTACTGAGCTGCCCGGGCATATTAAATGAGAATAAACCTACACGGCACTCGAATGTACCCAAATTATATAGTCTAACCTGGGCAGTAATGCACTGTCTGACACAACCTGAGCCTGGACCTCCTGAGCAACACCCAGACAGCTGACCGCACACTGAGCACATCAGTCCCGCCATGGCCTTAGGTCATCATCTCTGCCCTACCTCAGTTTTCAGGCTTCAGAACCTAGACCTTATCTCCAATCACTGCCCAGGGGTGACTGTGATGCAGAAATCAGAACTCTTCTTTACCCATGGCAAGAAACCTTGTGGTTGGCATGTTGTCCAACGTTCAGTGTAGGAGAAACCAGCATTCAGCCTGAGGCCCCGCCCATTCATGAGTGCGACGAGGGCATAAACACGTATTGTGACCCTCAGCGTGAGTCCTGTCCTCTAGTAGGTCCTCTCAGTTGCTGGACCATTAGATGTCATAATGGGCTTGACATGTCCCTAGGCCCCAAATTTTAACCAGATTTCTGGTTGTCCAGTCGCCTATCCCCAGGGCTCTACTCTGGAATCCCTCATTTGGTGGGACACCTGAGGTTGAAAAACAACACAATACAAATCAACAACAACAGTACAACGGACTTCTTCCATCCTACAGAATGACCCCAAAATCTTTGGACGGGGCCAAAACCCCAGAGATTAAGACTCGTTCATTTCCCATGAAGTCACCCGGAAATTTCACGACCATGAGTGACACGATATCCAGAGACAAAAACTTGAGCAAGAGCCTCACACTCGCCCTTTTTTCATATCCCGAAGAGTTCTCCTCATGGACTGTAGATAAGACTTGCCATACCTATGACACGAAACATAAGCCGAGTTTGTGTTTTCAGACAACTGTCCAAACAGCCCTGGCCTACACACCAGACAGGCTCAGGCCCCTGGAGCCAAAACTGACGACTGTGCTTGCCCTCTCCAAGGGAATTCTATGTGCCCATTCCAATGGCCACAACCCAAATAAGAGGATAAACCTCCAAAGTCCCTGAGGCCATCCCAATATTTGTGGCTTCCCAGGACAAACAGTGGCAATCTCGTCCCATCTGAGCACCTACCGGCACTCAGACCCATAGCCTGATGACCCTGAGGAAAAAAGGAACGAACAGGCCCCTAGGCACCTATCGGATCCATTGGTTTGGATTCCAGGCTTCTCTCCTCAGAGGCCTGGATTTCAATAACAGCATATGGCTGTTTCTTGACTCACCCATCAGAACAAATCTCATCTACACATGGGAAAATTGCACGATGGACCTGTGTGCAAGCCTCTCTTTAGGAGAACCCTTCAGGGCAACAGTGCCACCGCTATACTCCAATGTCTCCATAGACACAAAATCATATTAGGACATATCCATGGGAGAGTCCATTTACTCAGCCTCCTCGGTTGCTCCCCCAGGTCCAGCAGATCTAACCTGTCTTGTTGCTTGGAGACAATTGGAATGCGAGGTGGGCTACCCAGCCATCCATCCTTAGAACCCCGCTCAGAATCCTTGTCCTGGAGACAACCAACAGGTCTCAATTGTCCTGCAGAAGAATCTTTGCAGTTGGGAGCTTCTCACAACTCCCATCGTGGGAAACCCGCATGGCCTCGTGATCCACCCCCCCTTCAAGAAGGGGCCATGAGGGACAGAATGTCAAACCTGAGCGAACGTCTGATCCTCGCCCTGACTTCAGATGCACGAGAACTCGATTCAGGTCTGTAGATTGTGCCTGCAATATCCTCACACAGCAACGGAGGCCTAGCTTGGGTTCTCAGACTTCCGACCTCAGATTACTTGCCCACAAGCCCTCCAGTTTGGCAATCCAGAACTAGAATGCAGCACTCTGCCTGCCCTCCAGAAGAAAAACATTGCCCTCTGGGGCTACCAAGTAACCCCAAATGAGGATCAACCTGCACGCCATTCGGCTGTACCCCAAATATATAGGCTGACGTGGGCACTAATGCCCTTTCTGACACAGCCTTAGTCTGGACCTCCGGGCCGCACCCAGACAGCTGGCCGCACACTGAGCACATCGGACCCGCCATGGTCTTAGGTCGTCATCTCTTCTCAACCTTGGTTTTCAGGCTTCAGAACCTAGACCTTATCTCCAATCACGGCCCGGGTTTGAAAATGATGCCGAAATCAGAACTCTTTCCCCATGGCAAGAAACCTTGTGGTTGGCATGTACTCAAGGTTCAGTGTAGTTGAAACCAGTGTGGCCCATGAGACCCCGCCAATGCTTCCGGGCCACATTGGTCACAAACACACATTGTGACCCTCGCCTGAGCCCAGTCCTCAGGTAAGACCTCTCAGTGGCTGGATGGAGAGACAGCATAATCGTCTTGCCATGCCCCTAGGCCACAATTTTTAACCATATTCGGTTGTCTCTTCACTCTTCCCCAGTGCTCTTCTTTGGAATTCCTCTTTTGGTGGGACACCTGAGGTAAAAAAACTGAAAGGAGTCCTGCCATCCCAAAGATTGATGAAAAACAATTGGGATCGGGCCAAGTCCACAGAGAGCAAGATTCGTCCATGGCCCATGAGGCCTCCGCAACATTCCACGGCCATCGCTGATACAAAATCCAGAGACAAAAGCCTGAGCACGCGCTTCAGACTCGCTTATTCTTAATATCCTGAAGAGTTCTTCACATAAGAACTTACACGGCACTCGAAGGCACCCAAAATATATAGTCTAACCTGGGCACTAATGCACTGTCTGACAACCTGAGCCCGGAACTCGTGACGAACACCCAGACAGGTGACCGCACACTGAGCACATCTGACCCGACATGGCCTTAGGTCATCATCTCTTCCATACCTCAGTTTTCAGGCTTCAGAACCTAGACCTTATCCCCAATCACTGCCCACGCGTCACTGTGATGCAGATCAGAAAACTTCCTTACCCATGGCAAGAAACCTTGCGGTTGGCATGTTGTCCAACGTTCAGTGTAGGAGAAACCAGCATTCAGCCTGAGACCCCGCCCATTCTTGAGTGCGACGAGGGCATAAACACGCATTGTGACCCTCAGCGTGAGTCCTGTCCTCTAGTACGTCCTCTCATGGCTGGACCATTAGATGAAATAATGCCCTTGACATGTCCCTAGGCCCCAATTTTTAACCAAATAACTGGTTGGCCAGTCACACCTCCCCAGGGCTCTTCTCTGGAATCCCTCATTTGGTGGGTCACCTGAGGTTGAAAAACAAAACAAAACAAATTAACAACAAAAGAACAACGGACTTCTTCCATCCCACAGAATGACCCCAAACTCTTTGGAAGGGGCCAAACCCCCAGAGTGTAAGACTCGTCCATTTCCCATGATGTCACCCGGAAATTTCAAACCATGAGTGACACGATATCCAGAGACAAAAACTTGATCAAGAGCCTCACACTAGCCCTTTTTTCATATACCAAAGAGTTTTCCTCATGGTCTGTAGATCAGTCCTGCCATACCTATGACCCGAAACATACGCCGAGTTTGTGTTTTCAGACAACTGCCCGAACAGCCCTGGCCTACACACCCTACAGGCTCAGGCCCCTGGAGCCAAACCTGACGACTGTGCTTGCCCTCTCCAAGGGAATTGTATGTGCCCATTCCAAAAGCCACAACCCAAATAATAGGATAAACTTCCAAAGTCCCTGAGGCCATCCCAATTTTGTGGCTTCCCAGGACAAACAGGGGCAATCTGGGCCCATATGAGCACCTACGGGCACTCAGAACCATAGAATGATGTCCCCAGAGGTAATAAGGAACGAACAGGCCCCTTTGCACCTATCGGATCCATTGCTTTGGTTTCCAGGCATCTCTCCTCAGAGGCCTTTATTTCAATAACAGCATATGGCTGTTTCTTGACTCACCCATCAGAACAAATCTCATCTACACATGGGAACCTTGCACGATGGAGCTGTGAAAGCCTCTCTTTAGGAGAACCCTTCAGGGCCCCAGTGTCACCGCTTCATTCCAAGGTCTCTATAGACACAAAATCATATTAGGACACATCCACGGGAGAGTCCATTTCAAGTCAGACTCCTCGGTGGCTCCTCCAGATCCAGCAGATTTAACCTGTCTTGTTGCTTGGAGAAAATTGGAATGCGATGTGGGCTACCGAGCCATCCATCCTTAGAACCCTGCTCGGAATCGTTATCCTGGAGCCAACCAACAGGTCTCAATTGTCCTGTAGAAGAATCTTTGCAGTTCGGAGCTTCTCACAACTCCCATCGTGGGAAAACCCCCATGGCCTCGTGATCCACCCCCCTTCAAGAAGGGGCCATCAAGGACAGAATGTCCAACCTGAGCGATCGTCTGATCCTCGCCCTGACTTCAGATGCACGGGATCTCGATTCAGGTCTCACCCAGAAACCTAGGCCTAGCTTGGTTTCTCAGACTTCCATCCTCAGACTACTGGCCCACAAGCCCTCCAGGTTGGCAATCCAGAACTACAATGCAGCACTCTGCCTGCCCTCCAGAAGAAAAACATTGCCCTCTGGGGCTACCCAGAAACCCCAAATGAGGATCAACCTGCACGCCATTTGGCTATACTCCAAATATATAGGCTGACTAGGGCACTAATGCCCTTTATGACACAGCCTGAGTCTGGACCTCCTGGCCCCATCCAGACAGCTGGCCGCACATTGAGCCCATCGGACCCGCCATGGCCTTAGGTTGTCATCTCTTCTCAATCTCGGTTTACTGGCTTCAGAAACTAGACCTTATCTCCAATCACGGCCAGGGTTTGAAAATGATGCAGAAATCAGAACTCTTTCCCCATGGCAAGAAACCTTGTGGTTGGCATGTTGTCCAAGGTTCAGTGAACTTGAAACCAGTGTGAATATGAGGCCCCGCCCATGCTTGCGGGCCACATTTTTCACAAACACACATTGTGACCCTCAGCCTGAGCCCAGTCCTCAGGTAAGGCCTCTCAATGGCTGATGGAGAGACAGCATATTGGGCTTGCCATGCCCCTAGGGCCCATTTTTTACCATAGTTCGGGTTGTCCCTTCACTCTTCTCCAGGGCTCTGCTTTGGAATTCCTCTTTTGGTGGGACACCTGAGGTAACAAACCTGAAAGGAGTCCTCCCATCCCACAGATTGATGAAAAACAATTGGGATCGTCCAAATCCACAGAAAGCAAGATTCGTCCATGGCCCATGAGGCCTCCCCAACATTCCATGGCCATCGCTGATAAAAAATCCAGAGACAAAAGCCTGAGCACGCGCCTCAGACTCGCTCATTCTTCATATCCTGAAGTGTTCTTCAGATAAGAACCTACAAGGCACTCGAATGCACCCAAAATATATAGTCTAAACTGGGCACTAATGCACTGTCTGACAACCTGAGCCCGGACCTCGTGACCAACACCCAGACTGCTGACCGCACACTGAGCACATCAGACCCGCCATGGCCATAGGTCATCATCTCTTCCCTACCTTAGTTTTCAGGCTTCAGAACCTAGACCTTATTTCTAATCACTACCAAGGGATGACTGTGATGCAGAAATCAGAACTCTTCCTTACCCATGGCTAGAAACCTTGTGGTTGGCATGTTGTCCAACGTTCAGTGTAGGAGAAACCAGCATTCACCCTGAGGCCCCGCTATTCTTGAGTGCGACGAAGGCGTAAACATGCATTGTGACCCTCACCGTGAGTCCTGTCCTCTAGTACGTCTTCTCAGTGGCTGGACCATTAGATGTCATAATGGGCTTGACATGTTCCTAGGCCCCAATTTTTAACCAGATTTCTGGTTGTCCAGTCGCCCCTCCCAGCGCTCTACTCTGGAATCCCTCATTTGGTGGGACACCTGAGGTTGAAAAACAAAACAAAACAAATCAACCACAATAGAACAACGGACTTCTTCCATCTCCCAGAATGACCCCAAACTCTTTGGACGGGGCCAAACCCCCAGAGAGTAAGACTCGTCCATTTCCCATGAAGTCACCCGGAAATTTCACGACCATGAGTGACATGATATCCAGAGACAAAAACTTGAGCAAGAGCCTCACACTCGCCCTTTTTTCATATCCCGAAGAGTTCTCATTATGGTCTGTAGATCAGTCCTGCCATACCTATGACCCGAAACATACGCCGAGTTTGTGTTTTCAGACAACTGTCCAAACAACCGTGGCCTACACATCCTACAGGCTCAGGCCCCTGGAGCCAAACCTGACGACTGTGCTTGCCCTCTCCAAGGGAATTGTATGTGACCATTCCAATGGCCACAACCCTACTAAGAGGATAAACCTCCAAAGTCCCTGAGGCCATCCCAATATTTGTGGCGTCCCAGGACAAACAGGGGCAATCTGGGCCCATCGGAGCACCTACCGCCACTCAGACCCGTAGCCTGATATCCCCAGATGTACAAAGGAAAGAACAGGCTCCTAGGCACCTATCGGATCCATTGGTTTGGCATCCGGGCATCTCTCCTCAGAGGCCTGGATTTCAATAACAGCATATGGCTGTTTCTTGACTCACCCATCAGAACAAATCTCATCTACACTTGGGAAACTTGCACAATGGAGCTGTATAAGCCTCTCTTTAGGAGAACCCTAAGGGCTCCAGTGCCACTGCTTCATTCCAAGGTCTCCATAGACGCAAAATCATTTTAGGACACATCCACAGGAAAGTGCATTTCAACTCAGCCTACTCGGTTGCTCCCCCAGATCCAGGATATCTATCTTGTCTTGTTGCGTGGAGACAATTGGAATGTGAGGTGGGCTACCCAGCCATCCATTCTTAGAACCCTGCTCAGAATCGTTGTCCTGGAGCCACCAACAGGTCTCAATTGTCCTGCAGAAGAATCTTTGCTGTTGGGAGTTTTTCACAACTCCCATCGTAGGAAAACACCCATGGCCTCGTAATCCACACCCCCTTCAAAAAGGGGCATCAGGGACAAAATGTCCAACCTGAGAGATCTTCCGATCCTCGCCCTCACTTCAGATGCACGAGATCTCGATTCAGGTCAGTAGATTGTGCCTGCCATATCCTCACACAGAATCCTAGGCCTAGCTTGGTTTCTCAGACTTCCGTCCTCAGACTACTGGCCCACAAGCCCTCCAGTTTGGCAATCCAGACTACAATGCAGCACTCTGCCTGCAATCCAGAAGAAAAACATTGCCCTCTGTGGCTACCCAGAAACCCCAAATGAGGATCAACCTACACGCCATTCGGCTGTACCCCAAATATATAGGCTGACCTGGGCACTAATGCCCTTTCTGACACAGCCTGAGCCTGGACATCCTGGCCCCACCCAGACACCTGGCCGCACGCTGAGCATTCGGACCCGCCATGGCCTTAGGTCGTCATCTCTTCTCAACCTCGGTTTTCAGGCTTCAGAACCTAGACCTTATCTCCAATCACGTCCCGGGTTTGAAAATGATGCAGAAATCCGAACTCTTTCCCCATGGCAAGAAACCTTGTTGTTGGCATATTATCCAAGGTTCAGTGTTGTTGAAACCAGTGTGGCCCATGAGGCCCCGCCCATGCTTGTGGGCCTCATTGGTCACATATACACCTTGTGACCCTCAGCCTGAGCCCAGTCCTCAGGTAAGGCCTCTCAGTGGCTGGATGGAGAGACAGCATATTGGGCTTGTCTAGCCCCTAGGCCCTAATTTTTAACCATAGTCGGGTTGTCCCTTCACTCTTCCCCAGGGCTCTGCTTTGGAATTCCTCTTTTGGTGGGACACCTGAGGTAACAAACGTGAAAGGAGTCCTCCCATCCCACAGATTGACGAAAACCAATTGGGATCGGCCAAATCCACAGAAAGCAAGATTCGTCCATGGCCATCGCTGATAAAAAATCCAGAGACAAAAGCCTGAGCACGCGCCTCAGACTCGCTCTTTCTTAATATCCTGAAGAGTTCTTCAGATAAGAAAATACAGGGCACTCGAATGCACCCAAAATATATAGTCTAACCTGGGCACTAATGCACTGTCTGAGAACCTGAGCGAGGTGGGCTACCCAGCCATCCATCCTTAGAACCCTGCTCGGAATCGTTGTCCTGGAGCCAACCAATAGGTCTCAAATGTCCTGCAGAAGAATCTTTGCAGTTGGGAGCTTCTCAAAACTCCCATCGTGGAAAAACCCCCATGGTCTCGTGATCCACCCCCCCTTCAAGAAGGGGCATGAGGGACAGAATGTCCAACCTGAGCGATCGTCTGATCCTCGCCTTGACTTCAGACGCACGAGATCTCGATACAGGTCTGTAGATTGTGCCTGCCATATGCTCACTCAGAAAACTTGGCCTAGCTTGGGTTCTCAGACTTCCGTCCTCAGACTACGGGCCCAGAAGCCCTCCAGTTTGGCAATATAGAAATGCAATGCAGCACTCTGCCTACCATCCAGAAGAAAAACATTGCCCTCTGGGGCTACCCAGAAACCCCCAATGAGGATCAAACTGCTGCACCCCAAATATATAGACTGACTTGGGCACTAATGCCCATTCTGACAAGGCTGAGCCTGGACTTTCTGGTCCCACCCAGACAGCTGGCCGCACACTGAGCACATCGGATCCGCCATTGCCTTAGGTCCTCATTTCTTCTCAACTTCGGTTTTCAGGCTTCAGAACCTAGACCTTCTCTCCAATCACTGCCCAGGGGCGACTGTGATGAAGAAATCAGAACTCTTCCTTACCCATGGCAAGAAACCTTGGGGTTGGCATGTTGTCCAAGGTTCAGTGTAGGAGAAACCAGCATTCACCCTGAGGCCCCGCCCATTCTTGTGTGCGACGAGGGCATAAACACGCATTGTGACCCTCAGCGTGAGTCTTGACGTCTAGTACGTCCTCTCAGTGGCTGGACCATTAGATGTCATAATGCCCTTGACATGTCCCTAGGCCCCAATTTTTAACCAGATTTCTGGATGTCCAGTCGCCCCTCCAAAGGGCTCTACTCTGGAATCCCTCATTTGGTGGGACACCTGAGGTTGAAAAAAAAAACAAAACAGAACAACGGATTACTTCAATCCCACAGAATGACCCCAAACTCTTTGGACGAGGCCAAACCCCCAGAGAGTAGGACTCGTCCATTTCCCATGAAGTCACCCGGAAATTTCCAGACCATGAGTGACACGATGTCCAGAGAGAAAAACATGAGCAAGAGCCTCACACTCGCCCTTTTTTATAACCCGAGGAGTTCCTCTCATCGTCTATAGATCCTTCCTGCCATACCTATGACCGGAAACATAAGCCGTGTTTGTGTTTCCAGACAACTCTCCAAACAGCCCTGTCCTACACACCCTACAGGCTCAGAGCCCTGGAGCCAAACCTGACGACTGTGCTTGCCCTCTCCAAGGGAATTGTATGTGCCCATTCCAATGGCCACAACACTACAAAGAGGATAAACCTCAAAGTCCCTGAGGCCATCCCAATATTTGTGGCTTCCCAGGACAAACAGGGGCAATCTGGGCCCATCTGAGCACCTACCTGCACTCAGACCCGTAGACTGATGTCCCCAGAGGTAAAAAGGAAGGAACAGGCTCCTATGCACCTATCGGATCCATTGATTTGTTTTCCAGGCATCTCTCCACAGAGGCCTGGATTTCAATAACAGCATATGGCTGTTTCTTGACTCACCCATCAGAACAAATCTCATCGACACATGGGAAACTTGCACGATGGAGGTGTGTGAGAGCCTCTCTTTAGGAGACCCTTGAGGGCCCCAGTGCCACCGCTTCATTCCAAGGTATCCATAGACACAAAATCATATTAGGACACATCCACTTGAGAGTCCATTTCAACTCAGCCTCCTCGGGTGCTCCCCCAGATCCAGCGGATCTAACAGTCTTGTTGATTGGAGACAATTGGAATGCGAGGTGGGCTACCCAGCCATCCATCCTTAGAACCCTGCTCGGAATCATTGTCCTGGAGCCAACCAACAGGTCTCAATTGTCCTGCAGAAGAATCTTTGCATTTGGGAGCTTCTCACAACTCCCATCGTGGGAAAAACCCCATGGCCTCGTGATCCACCCCCCCTTCAAGAAGGGGCCATCAGGGACAGAATGTCCAACCTGAGTGATCGTCTGATCCTCGCCCTGACTTCAGATGCACGAGACATCGATTCAGGTCTGTAGATTGTGCCTGCCATATCCTCAACCAGAATTGTAGGCCTAGCTTGGGTTCTCAGACTTCCATCCTCAGAGTACTGGCCCACAAGCCCTCCAGTTTGGCAATCCAGACTACAATGCAGCACTCTGCCTGCCCTCCAGAAGTAAAACATTGCCCACTGGGCTTCCCAGACACCCCCAATGAGGATCAACCTGCACGGAATTCGGCTGTACCACAAAATATATAGGCTGACCTGGGCACTAATGCCCTTTCTGACACAGCTGAGCATGTTCCTCCAGGCCCCACCCAGACAGCTGGTCGCACACTGAGCACATTGGACCCGTCATAGCCTTAGGTCGTCATCTCTTCTCAACCTCGGTTTTCAGGCTTCAGAACCTAGACCTTATCTCCAATCATGGCCCGGGTTTGAAATGATGCAGAAATCCGAACTCTTTCCCCATTTCAAGAAACCTTGTGGTTGGCATGTTTTCCATGTTTCTCTGTAGTTGAAATCAGTGTGCACATGAGGCCCCGCCCATGCTTGCGGGCCACATTGGTCACAAACACACATTGTGACCCTCAGTCTGTGCCCAGTCCTCAGCTAAGGCCTCTCAGTGGCTGGATGGAGAGACAGCATATTGGGCTTGCCATGCCCTTAGACCCCAATTTTTAACCATAGTTCGGGTTGTCCCTTCACTCTTCCCCAGGGCTCTGCTTTGGAATACCTCTTTTGGTGGGACACCTGAGGTAACAACATGAAAGGAGTCCTCCCATCCCACAGATTGACGAAAAACAATTGGGATCGGGCCAAATCCACAGAGAGCAAGATTCGTACATGGCCCATGAGGCCTCCCCAACATTCCACGGCCATAGCGGATACAAAATCCAGAGACAAAAGCCTGATCACGTGCCTCAGCCTCGATCATTCTTCATATCCTGAAGAGTCTTCAAATAAGAACGTACACGACACTCGAATTCACCCAAAATATATATTCTAACCTGGGCACTAATGCACTGTCTGACAACCTGAGCCCGGACCTCGTGACCAACACCTAGACAGCTGACCGCACACTGAGCACATCAGACACGCCATGGCCTTAGGTTATCATCTCTTCCCTACCTCAGTTTTCAGGCTTCAGAACCTAGACCGTATTTCCAGTCACTGCCCAGGGGTGACTGTGATGCAGAAATCAGAACTCTTCCTTACCCATGGCAAGAAACCTTGTGGTTGGCATGTTGTCCAACGTTCAGTGTAGGAGAAAGCAGCATTCACCCTGAGGCCCCGCCCATTCTTGTGTGCGCCGAGGGCATAAACACGCATTGTGACCCTCAGCGTGAGTCCTCTCCTCTAGTACGTCCTCTCAGTGGCTGGACCATTAGATGTCATAATGGGCTTGACATGTCCCTAGGCCCCAAATTTTATCCAGATTTCTGGTTGTCCAGTTGCGCATCCCCAGGGATCTACTCTGGAATCCCTCATTTGGTGGGACACCTGAGGTTGAAAAACAACACAAAACAAATCAACAAAAACAGAACAACGGACTTCTTCCATCCCACAAACTGACCCCAAACTCTTTGGACGGGGCCAGAACCCTAGAGATTAAGACTCGTCCATTTCCCATGAAGTCACCCGGAAATTTCACGACCATGAGTGACACGATATCCAGAGACAAAACCTTGAGCAAGAGCCTCACGCTCGCCCTTTTTTCATATCCCTAAGAGTTCTCCTCATGGTCTGTAGATAAGACTTGCCATACCTATGACACGAAACATAAGCCGAGTTTGTGTTTTCAGACAACTGTTCAAACAGCCCTGGCCTACACACCCTACAGGCTCAGGCCCCTGGAGCCAAACTTGACGACTGTGCTTGCCCTCTCCAAGGGAATTGTATGTGCCCATTCCAATGGCCATAACCATACTAAGAGGATAAACCTCCAAAGTCCCTGAGGCCATCCCAATATTTGTGGCTTCCCAAGACAAACAGCGGCAATCTGGGCCCATCTGAGCACCTACCAGCACTCAGACCCGTAGACTGATGTCCCCAGAGAAAAAAAGAACGAACAGGCCCCTAGGCACCTAAAAGATCCATTGCAATGGTTTCCTGGCATCTCTCCTCAGAGGCCTGGATTTCAATAACAGCATATGCCTGTTTCTTGACTCACCCATCAGAACAAATCTCATCTACACATGGGAAACTTGCACGATGGAGCTGTGTGAAAGCCTCTCTTTAGGAGAACCCTTCAGGGCCCCAGTGCCACCGCTTCATTCCAAGGTCTCCATAGACACAAAATCATATTAGGACACATCCACGGGAGAGTCCATTTCAACTCAGCCTCCTCGGTTGCTCCCCCAGATCCAGCAGATCTTACCTGTCTTGTTGCTTGGAGACAATTGGAATGCGAGGTGTGCTACCCAGTCATCAATCCTTAGAACCCTGCTCGGTATCATTGTCCTGGGTCCAACCAAAAGGTCTCAATTGTCCTGCAGAAGAATCATTGCAGTTGGGAGCCTCTCACAACTCCCATCGTAGGAAAACACCCATGTACCTCGGGATCCACCCCCCCTTCAAGTAGGGGCCATCAGGGACAGAATGTCCAACGTGAGCGATCGTCTGATCCTCGCCCTGACTTCAGATGCACGAGATCTCGATTCAGGTCTGTAGATTTTGCCTGCCACACATTCACCCAGAATCCTAGGCCTAGCTTGGGTTCTCAGACTTCCGTCCTCAGACTACTGGCCCACAAGCTCTCCATTTTGGCAATCCAGACTACAATGCAGCACTCTGCCTGCCCTCCAGAAGAAAAACATTGCCCTCGGGGGCTACCCAGAAACCCCAAATGAGGATCAACTTGCACGCCATTCGGCTGTACCCCAAATATATAGGCTGACCTGGGCACTAATGCCCTATCTGACACAGACTGAGCCTGGACCTCCTGGCCTCACCCAGACAGTTGGCCGCACACTGAGCACATCGGACCCGCCATGGCCTTAGGACGTAATCTCTTCTCAATCTCGGTTTTCAGGCTTCAGAACCTAGAGCTTATCTCCAATCATGGCCCGTGTTTGAAAATGATGCAGAAACTGAACTCTTTCTCAATGGCAAGAAACCTTTTGGTTGGCATGTTTTCCAAGGTTCAGTGTAGTTGAAACCAGTGTGGCCCATGAAGCCCCGCCCATTTTTGCGGGCCACATTGGTCACAAACACTCATTGTGACCCTCAGACTGAGCCCAGTACTCAGGTAACGCCTCTCAGTGGCCAGATGGAGAGACAGCATATTGAGCTTGCCATGCCCCTAGGCCCCAATTTTTAAACCATATTTCGGGTTTTCCCTTCAATCTTACCCAGGGCTCTGCTGTGGAATTCCTCTTAGGTGGGACACCTGAGTTAACAAACGTGAAAGGAGTCCTCCCATCCCACAGATTGACGAAAAACAATTGGAATCGGGCCAAAGACACAGAGAGCAAGATTCGTCCATGGCCCATGAGGCCTCCCCATCATTCCACGGCCATCGCTGACACAAAATCCAGAGACAAAAGCCTGAGCACGCGCCTCACTCGGTCATTCTTCATATCCTGAAGAGTTCTTCAGATAAGAACCTACACGGCAATCGAAAGCACCCAAAATATATAGTCTAACCTGGGCACTAATGCTCTGTCTGACAACCTGAGGCCGGACCTCGTGACCAACACCCAGACAGCTGAACGCACACTGAGCACATCAGACCCGCCATGGCCTTAGGTTATCATCTCTTCCCTACCTCAGTTTTCAGGCTTTAGAACCCTGAACTTATCTCCAACCACTGCCCAGGGGTGACTGTGATGCAGAAATCAGTACTCTTCCTTACCCATGGCATGAAACCTTGTGGTTGGCATGTTGTCCAACGTTCAGTGTAGGACAAGGCAGCATTCACCCTGAGGCCTCGCCCATTCTTGAGTGCGACGAGGGCATAAAAAACGCATTGTGACCCTCAGCGTGAGTCCTGTCCTCTAGTACGTCCTCTCAGTGGCTGGACCATTAGATGTCATAATGAGCTTGACATGTCCCTAGGCCCCAATTTTTAACCAGATTTCTGGTTGTCCACTCGCCCCTCCCGAGGGCTCTACTCTGGAATCCCTCATTTGGTGGGACACCTGAGGTTGAAAAATAAAACAAAACGAATTATCAACAACAGAACAACGGACTTCTTCCATCCCACAGAATGACCCCAAACTCTTTGGACGGGGCAAGAACCCCGAGAGTAAGACTCATCCATGTCCCATGAAGTCACCCGGAAATTTCACGACCATGACTGACACGATATCCAGAGACAAAAACTTAAGCAAGAGCCTCACACTCGCCCTTTTTTCATATCCCGAAGAGTTCTCCTCATGGTCTGTAGATCCGTCCTGCCATACCAAAGACCCGAAACATAAGCCGAGTTTGTGTTTTCAGACAACTGTCCAAACAGAACTGGCCTACACACCCCACAGGCTCAGGCCCCTGGAGTCAAACCTGACGACTGTGCTTGCCCTCTCCAATGGAATTGTATGTGCCCATTCCAATGGCCACAACCATATTAAAGAATAAACCTCCAAAGTTCCTGAGGCCATCCCAATATTTGTTGCTTCCCTGGACAAACAGGGGCAATCTGGGCCCATCTGAGCACGTACCTGCAGTCAGACACGTAGACTGATGTTCCCACAGGTAAAAAGGAATAGACAGGCCCCTACGCATCTATCAGATCCATTGATTTGGTTTCCAGGCATCTCTCCTCAGAGGCCTGGATTTCAATTACAGCATATGGCTTTTTCTTGACTCACCCATCAGAACAAATCTCATCTAAACATGGGAAATTTGCACGATGGATCTGTGTGAAACCCTCTCTTTAGGAGAACCCATCAGGGCCCCAGTGCCACCGCTTCATTCCAAGGTCTCCATAGACACAAAATCATATTAGGACACATCCACTGGAGAGTCCATTTCAACTCAGCCTCCTCGGTTGCTCCCCCAGATCCAGCAGATCTAAACTACCTGTTGCTTGGAGACAATTGGAATGCGAGGTGGGTACCCAGCCATCGATCCTTAGAACCCTGCTCGGAATCGTTGTCCTGGAGCCAACCAACAGGCCTCAATTGACCTGCAGAAGAATCTTTGCAGCTGGGAGCTTCTCACAACTCCCATCGTGGGAGAAACCCCATGGTCTCGTGATCCACCCCCCCTTTAAGATGGGGCCATCAGGGACAGAATGTCGAACCTCAGCGATCGTCTGATCCTCGCCATGAGTTCAGATGCATGAGATCTCGATTCAGGTCTATAGATTGTGCCTGTCATATCCTCTCTCAGAAACCTGGGCCTAGCTTGGGTTCTCAGACTTCCGTCCTCCGACTACTGACCCACAAGCCCTCCAGTTTGACAATCCAGAACTATAATGCAGCACTCTGCCTGCCCTCCAGAAGAAAAACATTGCCCTCTGGGGCTACCCTGAAAGCCCCAATGAGGATCAAACTGCACGGCATTTGGCTGTACCCGAAATATGTAGGCTGATCTGGGCACTAATGCCCTTTCTGACACAGCCTGAGCCTGGCCCTCGGGCCCTACCCAGACAGATGGCCGCACACTGAGCACATCGGATCCGTCATGGCCTTAGGTCGTCATCTCTTCTTAAACTCGGTTTTCAAGCTTCAGAAACTAGACCTTATCTCCAATCACGGCCCGGGTTTGAAAATGATGCAGAAATCAGAACTCTTTCCCCATGGCAAGAAACCTAGTGGTTGGCAAGTTGTCCAAGGTTCAGTGGGTTGAAACCAGTGTGGCCCATGAGGCCCCGCCCATGCTTGCAGGCCACATTGGTCACAAACACACATTGTGACCCTCAGCCTGAGCCCAGTCCTCAGGTAAGGCCTCTCAGTGGCTGGATAGAGAGATAACATACTGGGCTTGCCATGCCCCTAGGCCCCAATTTTTATCCAGAGTTTGGGTTGTCCCTTCACTCTTCCCCAGGGCTCTGCTGTGGAATTCCTCTTTTGGTAGGACACCAGAGGTAACAAACCTGAAAGGAGTCCTCCCATCCCACAGACTGACGAAAAGCAATTGGGATCGGGTCAAATCCACAGAGAGCAAGAATCGTCCATGGCCCATGAGGCCTCCCCATTCCAAGGCCCTCATGGACACAAACACACATTAGACCCATCCTCAGGAAAGTCCATTTCAACTCAGCCACCCCGGTTGCTCCCGCAGAGCCATCAGATCTAAACTGTCTTGTCGCTTGGAGACAATTGGAATCCGAGGCGGGCTTCCCAGGCATCCATCCTTGAACGTTGGTCTGCACTCATCCATATGGGATGTCCTGGAGCTGTCCAACAGGTCTCAATTGTCCCGCAGAAGGAATCCTAGGAGGGGGCATCCCACCACTCCCAACGTGGGAAAACCTCCACGGCCTCGAGAGTCGGCTCCCTTTATGAGGGGCCCGTCATGAACAGAAAATCCAAGCTGAGCCAACGTCTGATCCTCGCTCTGCCTTCAGATGCATGAGATATTGCTTCAGATCTTCAGGGGGTTCATGCCGTGCCCTCGCCCTGAAACCCAAGTCTAGCTGTCCCTAGGACCCAATTTTAACCAGATTTCTGGTTGTCCAATCGCCCCTCCCCAGGGCTCTATTCTGGAATCCCTCATTTGGTGGGACCCCTGAGTTTGAAAAACAAAACTATACAAAACAACAACAACAAAAAACGGACTTCTTCCGTCCCACAGAATGACCCCCAAACTCTTTGGATTAGGCCAAACCCCCAGGTAGTAAGACTCGCCCATTTCCCATGAAGTCACCCGGAAATTTCATGACCATGAATGGCATGATATCCAGAGATAAATACTTGAGCAAGAGCCTAACACTCGCCCTTATTTCATATCCCGAAGAGTTCTCCTCATGGTCTGTAGATCAGTCCTGCCATACCTATGCCCCGAAACATAAGCCGTGTTTCTGTTTTCAGACAACTGTCCCAACAGCTCTGGCCTACACACCCTACAGGCTCAGGCCCCTGAGGCCAAACCTGAAGACTGTGCTTGCCCTCTCCAAGGGAATTGTATGTGCCCATTCCAATGGCCACAACCCTACTAAGAGGATAAACCTCCATAATTCCTGAGGCCATCCCAATATTTGTGGCTTCCCAGGACAAACAGGGGCAATCTGAGCCCATCTGAGCACACCTACCTGCACTCAGACCCTTGGACTGATATCCCCAGAGGTAATAAGGAACGAAAAGGCCCCTAGGCACCTATCGGATCCATTGCTTTGGTTTCCAGGCATCTCTCCTCAGGGGACTGGATTTCAATAACAGCATATGGCTGTTTCTTGACTCACCATCAGAAAAAATCTCATCTACACATGGGAAACTTGCACGATGGAGCTGTGTGAAAGCCTCTCTTTAGGAGAACCCTTCAGGGCCCCAGTGCCACCGCTTCATTCCAAGGTCTCCATAGACACAAAATCATATTAGGTCACAACCACGGGAGAGTCCATTTTAACTCAGCCTCCTCGGTTGCTCCCCCAGATCCAGCAGATCTGACCTGTCTTGTTGCTTGGAAACAATTAGAATGCGAGGTAGGCTACCCAGCCATCCATCCTTAGAACCCTGCTCGGAATCGTTGTCCTGGAGCCAACCAACAGGTCTCAATTGTCCGGCAGAAGAATCTTTGCATTTGGACCTTCTCACAACTCCCATCATCGGAAAACCCCCATGGCCTCGTGATCCCCCCCCTTCAAGAAGGGGCCCTCAGGGACAGAGGGTCCAACCTGAGCGATCATCTGATCCTCGCCCTGACTTCAGATGCACGAGATCTAGATTCAGGACTGTAGATTGTGCCTGCCATATCCTCACCCAGAAACCTAGGCCTAGCTTGGGTTCTCAGACTTCCGTCCTCAGACTACTGGCCCACAAGCCCTCCAATTTGGCAATTCAGACCTACAATGCAGCACTCTGCCTGCCCTCCAGAAGAAAAACATTGCCCTCTGGGGCTACCCCCAAATGAGGATCAACCTGCACGCCAATTGGCTGTACCCCACATATATAGGCTGACCTGGGCACTAATGCCCTTTCTGACACATCCTGAGCCGGGACCCTCCTGGCCCCACCCAGACAGATGGCCGCACACTGAGCACATAGGACCCGTCATGGCCTTAGGTCGTCATCTCTTCTCAAACTCGGTTTTCAGGCTTCAGAACCTAGACCTTATCTCCAATCACGGCCCGGGTTTGAAAATGATGCAGACATCAGAACTCTTTCCCCATGGCAAGAAACCTTGTGGTTGGCAAGTTGTCCAAGGTTCAGTGGGTTGAAACCAGTGTGGCCCATGAGGCCCCGCCCATGCTTGCAGGCCACATTGGTCACAAACACACATTGTGACCCTCAGCCTGAGCCCAGTCCTCAGGTAAGGCCTCTCAGTGGCTGGATGGAGAGACAGCGTATTGGGCTTACCATGCCCCTAGGCCCCAATTTTTATCCAGAGTTTGGGTTGTCCCTTCACTCTTCCCCAGGGCTCTGCTTTGAAATTCCTCTTTTGGTAGGACACCAGAGGTAACAAACCTGAAAGGAGTCCTCCCATCCCACAGATTGATGAAAAGCAATTGGGATCGGGCCAAATCCACAGAGAGCAAGAATCGTCCATGGCCCATGAGGCCTCCCCAACATTCCATGGCCATCGCTGATACAAAATCCAGAGACAAAAGCCTGAGCCCGCGCCGCAGACTCGCTCATTCTTCATATCCTGAAGAGTTCTTCAGATAAGAACATACACGGCACTCGAATGCACCCACAATATATAGTCTAACCTGGGCACTAATGCACTGTCTGACAACCTGAGCCCGGAACTCGTGACCAACACCAAGACAGCTGACCGCACACTGAGCACATCAGACCCGCCATGGCCTTAGGTCATCTTCTCTTCCCTACCTCAGTTTTCAGGCTTCAGAATCTACACCTTATCTCCATTCACTGCCCAGGGGTGACTGTGATGCAGAAATCAGAACTCTTCCTTACCCATGGCAAGAAACCTTGTGGTCGGCATGTTGTCCAACGTTCAGTGTAGGAGAATCCAGCATTCAGCCTGAGGCCCCGCCCATTCTTGAGTGCAACGAGGGCATAACACGCATTGTGACCCTCAGCGTGAGTCCTGTCCTCTAGTACGTCCTCTCAGTGGCTGGACCACTAGATGTCATAATGGGCTTGGCATGTCCCTAGGCCCCAATTTTTAACCAGATTTCTGGTTGTCCATTCGGCCCCTCCCCAGGGCTCTACTCTGGAATCCCTCATTTGGTGGGACACCTGAGGTTGAAAAACAAAACAACAAACAAATCATCAACAACAGAACATGGACTTCTTCCATCCCACAGAATGTCCCCAAACTCTTTGGACGGGACCAAACCCCCAGAGAGTAAGACTCGTCCCTTTCCCATGAAGTCACCTGGAAATTTCACGACCATGAGTGACACGATATCCAGAGACAAAAACTTGAACAAGAGCCTCACACTCGCCCTTTTTTTCATATCCCGAAATGTTCTCCTCATGGTCTGTAGATCAGTCCTGCCATACCTATGTCCCGAAACAGAAGCCGACTTTGTGTTTCAGACAACTGTCCAAACAGCCCTGGCCTACGCACCCCACAGGCTCAGGCCCCTGGAGCCAAACCTGACGACTGTGCTTGCCCTCTCCAAGGGAATTGTATGTGCCCATTCCAATGGCCACAACCCTACTAAAATGATAAACCTCCAAAGTCCCTGAGGCCATCCCAATAGTGGTGGCTTCCCAGGACAAACAGAAGCAATCTGAGCCCATCTGAGAACCTACCTGCACTCAGACTTGTAGACTGATATCCCCAGAGGTAAAAAGGAACGAACAGGCCCCTAGGCCCTAATCGGATCCATTGCTTTGGTTTCCCAGGCATCTCTCCTCAGAGGCCTGGATTTCAGTACCAGCATATGGCTGTTTTTGACTCACCCACCAGAACAAATCTCTTCTACACATGGGAAACTTGCACGTGGGTGTGATGTCAAAGCCTCTGTTTTAGGAGAACCCTTCATGGCCCCCGTGCCACCGCGTCATTCCAAGGTATCCATAGACAAAAACTCATTAGGACCCATCCACAGGAGAGTCCATTTCAACTCAGCGTATTCGGTTTGCTCTGCGAGATCCAGCAGATCTAACTTGTCTTGTTGCTAGGAGACAATTGGAATGTGAGGTGGGCTACCCAGCCATCCATCCTTAGAACCCTGCTCGGAATCGTCAGCCTGGAGCCAACCAACAGGTCTCAATTGTCCTGCAGAAGAATCTTTGAAGTTGGGAGCTTCTCACAACTCCCATCGTGAGAAAAACACCCATGGCCTCCTGATCCCCCCCCCCTTCATGAAGTGGCCCTCAGGGACTTAAGGTCCAACCTGAGCGATTTTCTGATCCTCACCATGACTTTCAGATGCACGAGATCTCGGTTCAGATCTGTAGATTGTGCCTGCCATGTCCTCACCCAGAAAACTAAGCCTAGCTTGTGTCCTCAGACTTCCATCCTCAGACTAATGGCCCACAAGCCCTCCAGGTTTGCAATCCAGAATTATAATGCAGCACTCTGCCTGACCTCCAGAAGAAAAACATTGCCTTCTGGGGCTACCCAGAAACCCCAAATGAAGATCAACATGCACGCCACTTGGCTGTACCCAAAATATATAGGCTGACCTGGGCAATAATGCCCTTTGTGACAGAGGCTGAGCCTGGACCTCCTGGCCCCACCCATACAGCTGGCCGCTCACTGAGCATATCGGACCAGCCATTGCCTTAGGTCGTTATCTCTTCCCAGCCTCGGATTTCAGGATTTAGAACCTAGACCTTATCTCCAATCACTGCCCATGTTTGAAAATGATGCAGAAATCAGAACTCTTTCCCGATGGCAAGAAACCTTGTGGTAGGCTAGTTGTATAATGTTCAGTGTAGTGGATACCAGTGTGTCCAATGTGGCCCCGCCATTGCTCGCGAGCCACATAGGTGGCAAAACACACATTGTGACCCTCAGCCTTAGCCCAGTCCTCAGGTAAGGCCTCTAAGTGGCTGGATGAAGAGACAGCATATTGGGCTTGCCATGCCCCTAGGCCCCAATTTTTAAACCATAGTTCGGGTTGTCCCTTCACTCTTCCTCAGGGCTCTGCTTTGGAACTCCTCTTTTGGTGGGACACCTGAGATAACAACCCAGAAAGGGGTCCTCCATCCAACAGATTGTCGAAAAAACAATTGGGATTGCGCCAAATCCACAGAGAGCAAGATTCGTCCGTGGCCTATGAGGCCTCCTCGACATTCCACGGCCATCTCTGAAACAAAATCCAGAGACAAAAGCCTGAGCAAGCGCCTCAGACTCGCACTATCTTCATATCCTGAAGATGTCTTCTCATGGTTTGTACATCGGGCCTGCCATACCTATGTCCCCAAACATAAGCTGAGTTTGTGTTTTCAGACTTCTGTCCTCAAAGTCCTGGGCCACACACCATCCAGGCTGGGGACCCCTGGAGCCACACATTAGGACTGTGCCTACCCAATCCATGGGAATTCTGCCCATTCCATTGTCCAAAATCGTACAAATTAGGAGAACCCTCCAAAGTCTCTGAGGCCATCCCAATAGTATTGGTCGCCCGGGGACAAAAAAGGTCAGTCTGTCACCAGCTGAGCATCTAACTCCACTAATACCCTAGATGGATGTCCCCAGAGAAGAAGATTGAACCAGACAGGACCCTAGGCCAAAATCGGATCCATTGCTTTGGTTTACAGGCATGTCTCCTCACAACCCTGGATTCCAATACCAGCATTGGGGTTTTCCTGAGGCACCCATCAGAACAAACCTCGTCTCCACAAGGAAACTTGTGCATGGGAGCTATTTCAAAAGCTTAGGAGAATACTTCAGGGTCCCGGTGCCACCGCCCCATTCCAAGGCCCTCATGGACACAAACACACATTAGACCCATCCTCAGGAAAGTCCATTTCAACTCAGCCACCCCGGTTGCTCCCGCAGAGCCATCAGATCTAAACTGTCTTGTCGCTTGGAGACAATTGGAATGCGAGGCGGGCTTCCCAGGCATCCATCCTTGAACGTTGGTCTGCACTCATCCATATGGGATGTCCTGGAGCTGTCCAACAGGTCTCAATTGTCCCGCAGAAGGAATCCTAGGAGGGGGCATCCCACAACTCCCAACGTGGGAAAACCTCCACGGCCACGAGAGTCGGCTCCCTTTATGAGGGGCCCGTCATGAACAGAAAATCCAAGCTGAGCCAACGTCTGATCCTCGCTCTGCCTTCAGATGCATGAGATATTGCTTCAGATCTTCAGGGGGTTCATGCCGTGCCCTCGCCCTGAAACCCAAGTCTAGCTGTCCCTAGGACCCAATTTTAACCAGATTTCTAGTTGTCCAATCGCCCCTCCCCAGGGCTCTATTCTGGAATCCCTCATTTGGTGGGACCCCTGAGTTTGAAAAACAAAACTATACAAAACAACAACAACAAAAAACGGACTTCTTCCGTCCCACAGAATGACCCCAAAACTCTTTGGATTAGGCCAAACCCCCAGGTAGTAAGACTCGCCCATTTCCCATGAAGTCACCCGGAAATTTCATGACCATGAATGGCATGATATCCAGAGATAAATACTTGAGCAAGAGCCTAACACTCGCCCTTATTTCATATCCCGAAGAGTTCTCCTCATGGTCTGTAGATCAGTCCTGCCAAATCTATGCCCCGAAACATAAGCCGTGTTTCTGTTTTTCAGACAACTGTCCCAACAGCTCTGGCCTACACACCCTACAGGCTCAGGCCCATGAGGCCAAACCTGAAGACTGTGCTTGCCCTCTCCAAGGGAATTGTATGTGCCCATTCCAATGGCCACAACCCTACTAAGAGGATAAACCTCCATAATTCCTGAGGCCATCCCAATATTTGTGGCTTCCCAGGACAAACAGGGGGCAATCTGAGCCCATCTGAGCACCTACCCTGCACTCAGACCCTTGGACTGATATCCCCAGAGGGTAATAAGGAACGAACAGGCCCCTAGGCACCTATCGGATCCATTGCTTTGGTTTCGAGGCATCTCTCCTCAGGGGCCTGGATTTCAATAACAGCATATGGCTGTTTCTTGACTCACCATCAGAACAAATCTCATCTACACATGGGAAACTTGCACGATGGAGCTGTGTGAAAGCCTCTCTTTAGGAGAACCCTTCAGGGCCCCAGTGCCACCGCTTCATTCCAATGGTCTCCATAGACACAAAATCATATTAGGTCACAACCACGGGAGAGTCCATTTTAACTCAGCCTCCTCGGTTGCTCCCCCAGATCCAGCAGATCTGACCTTCTTGTTGCTTGGAAACAATTAGAATGCGAGGTAGGCTACCCAGCCCATCCATCCTTAGAACCCTGCTCGCTCGGAATCGTTGTCCTGGAGCCAACCAACAGGTCTCAATTGTCCGGCAGAAGAATCTTTGCATTTGGGACCTTCTCACAACTCCCATCATCGGAAAACCCCCATGGCCTCGTGATCCCCCCCCTTCAAGAAGGGGCCCTCAGGGACAGAGGGTCCAACCTGAGCGATCATCTGATCCTCGCGCCCTGACTTCAGATGCACGAGATCTAGATTCAGGACTGTAGATTGTGCCTGCCATATCCTCACCCCAGAAACCTAGGCCTAGCTTGGGTTCTCAGACTTCCGTCCTCAGACTACTGGCCCACAAGCCCTCCAATTTGGCAATTCAGACCTACAATGCAGCACTCTGCCTGCCCTCCAGAAGAAAATCAATTGCCCTCTGGGGCTACCCCCAAATGAGGATCAACCTGCACGCCAATTGGCTGTACCCCC
>NW_025421859.1:0-132819 GCF_011764305.1 Mustela putorius furo | reverse complement strand
GACCCAGGATCAGGGCTAACCCTAACAGAACCACTAACCCTGACCCTGAAACTGACTGTGAGCCTGCCCTATACCTAACCCAAGCCCTGACCCTGACCCTGACCCTGACCCTGACTGTGATCCTGACCTGAACCCTAAACCTAAACCTAAGCCTGACACTGACCCTGATGTGGACCCTGAACCCAAACCTAACTCTGACATTACCGTAACCATGACTGAAAACCTAACTAGGACCCTGACCCTGACCCTAAATCCTAATCCTGACGCTGACCTAATCCGGACGCTAACCCTAAGCCTGAACGTGACTGTGAGCCTGACGCTAGCCCTAAAACTAAAGGTAACTCTAACCATGAACCTCTACGGACCCTGAACCTAAACCTAACGCTGAACCTGACCCTAACACTAACGCTACCCTAAACCAAACACTAACCCTGACCTTATGCTGTCTAACCCACCCTAACCATAACCCTACTTCTAAATCTAACCCAAACCCCATCCCAAACCCTACCGCCAAAACCTAATTGTGACACTGAACCGAATATTGACCCTATACCAAAGCCTGACCCTCAACCTGACCCTGGCCCTGACCTTCATCTGACCGTGACCCTGACCCTAATCCAAACCATGACAATACACTAACAACTACATAAACCTGTCCCTTACCCGAATGTGGATTTTAAACCAACCTAAACCTGACCCTCAACCTGACACTGGTGCTAAACTTCACCCTGAGCGTGACCCAGACCATGACCATAAACCTAACCTTGACCCTAACAGTGACCCCGACCCTGACCTGAAAACTAAACCTGACCCTGACTGTGAGCCTGACCTTAACTCGAACCATAAATGTAACTCTGACCCTGACGCTGACACTGGCCCTCCTCGAATCCTATTGCTGATCCTAACCCTAACACTAACCCCTAAACCTACCACGGACACTGACCCTAACAAATTCTTACCCTAACAGACAACCTAACGCTAACCCTAACACTAACCCTAAACTGAAACAATAACCATGATCCTATACCTGATAATGATCATAACCCTAACCCGGAACGTTGCCTATACCAGACCCTGACCCTAAATCACCCTCACCCTGACCCTAAACCTAACCATGACCCTCACAATGACCACAACATAACCCTGTCCCTGACCCGAATGTGGACTTTAAACCAATACCTGATCCTACCATAAACCTGACACTGGCCCTAGACTTCTTCACCCTGACCCCGACCCAGGCAAAGACCATAAACTTAACTCTGACCCAAACAATGACCCTGACCCTGAAACTAACACTAAACCTGACACTGAATGAGAGCCTGACCCTAACTCTAACCCTAAACGTAACCCTGACCCTGACACTAACATGGGCCCTGACCCGAAACCTAAGGCTGAACCTAACCCTAAAAAACCCCTAACATTATCCCTGACACTGACCCTAACCCAGTCTAACCCTAACCCTCAACCTATCTCTAAGCCTAACTCTAACCTCACTTTAACAATTATCCTGACCCTCTCTCTGAACCTGATCATAACCCTAACTCTGAACATTGCCTATGTCAGAACTTAACCTTAAAAAAACTGACCCTGACCTTGACCTTAACACTGACCCTAACCCTGACTGTAAACCTAACTCTGACCCAATCCGTGAGCCTGAACAGATTAGTAACCCTAAAGCTAACCCTGATCCTGAACCTACTCATAAAACAGAACCTAAACATAAAGCTGACCTTACCATAACCATGAACCTAACCCTGACCCTGACCCTAACCCTGACACTAAACCTGTCCCAAACCTAACCCTGACCTGACATGACCTTGCCCCCAAACCAAAACTTGAACTTGCCCCTAAAACTGACCATGACCCTGAACCTGACCCTAAACCTAACCGTCACCCTAACACTGACCCTGACCCTGACTCTGACCGTAACGCTAACCCTGAACCTACTGTGATCCTGACCCTAAACCTAACCATGAACCTAACCCTAACCCTGACCCCTACCCTAAGCCTTATGCTAACCCTGACCCCAAAGACGTCTAACCCTAAACCTGACCCTAATTCTTTCCTAACCCTAACCATAACACTAACCTGGTCTAAAACCAGCTCTGTTCCCTCCAGCGGGGAAAACAGCTGCACGCAGGCCTCCCAAGGGCTGGGGGGAGGCTGTATGGGGGTCACAGGATGGGCACTGCATTGAGTGGAGTGTGAGCCTTGAGCAGCGTGGGGACCAGCGGCTCAGGGAGCTCTGGTGGAGCAGGAAGTTTGGTAAGGAACCCCCAGGCAGTGGTGACCTCACTTCCTTGACGAAGGGCCCAACGGAATTGGAACCCACGTATCCAGGCATCCCATTACAGAGAAACGCCCCCCTCCCCAGCTCTATCTAGGCACATCCTAAAGGAAGCGACATGTTCTTCTGCTGTACTGAAGCCGAGAGGATGCAGGGAGAAGAGACCTGGCCCGTCTGACACGTCCCCTCCCTGGCAGGTCATATCAGGTTTCCCCAATGCCTCAGGCCCTTTGGCTAAAAAATCAAAAGGTGACACCAGGGGGCTCAGATCAGAGAGTCCCACACCTTCTGATCCACTCGTATAGGCTTAGGTCTCTTCCCCCCGTATGTGTGTGTGTGTGTGGGGGGGGGGTGCATCTGTGTGTCTGTGTTCTGTGTGTAAAGAGGTCCTGGCTATGCCATCGAGGGTGGAGATGCCCCAAACAGGATCAGGCTGATGAGGGTTTAGATATCTGGTGGGCAAGGCATGTTCACACTCCAGTTTAAGGCTGGTTAAGTGGGATCAGGTGTAGGGTCTACACCCTTCTGCCCAGGGTTTATCCTAAGACCCTGAACGGATGGGTCCATGACCCAGGATCAGGGCTAACCCTAACAGTAACCACTAACCCTGACCCTGACCCTGACTGACTCTGAGACTGCCCCAAAACCTAACCCAAGCCCTGACCCTGACCCTGAACCTGACCCTGACTGTGATCCTGACCTGAACCCTAAACCTAAACCTAAGCCTGACACTGACCCTGATGTGGACCCTGAACCTAAACCTAACTCTGACATTACCGTAACCATGACTCAAACCTAACCAGGACCCTGACCCTGACCCTAATCCTAACTCTGATGCTGACCTAACCCGGACCCTAACCCTAACCCTGATCGTGACTTGAATTGACCCTAACCCTAAACCTTATGGTAACTCTAACCATGACCCTAATAAGGACCCTGAACCTACACCTCATGCTGACCCTGAACCTAACACTAACCCCTACCCTAAACCAAACCCTAACCCTGACCTTATGCTGTCTCACCCACCCTAACCATAACCCTACTTATAAATCTAACCCAAACCCCATCCCAACCCCTACCACCAAAACCTAAGTATGACACTGAACCGAATATTGACCCTCTACCAAAGCCTGACCCTCAACCTGACCCTGGCCCTGACCTTCATCTGACCGTGACCCTGACCCTAATCCAAACCATGACACTAACACTGACCACTACATAAACATGTCCCTGACCCAAATGTGGATTTTAAACCAACCTGAACCTGACCCTCAACCAGACACTGGTGCTAAACTTCACCCTGAGCGTGACCCAGACCATGACCATAAACCTAACCTTGACCCTAACAGTGACCCCGACCCTGACCTGAAAACTAAACCTGACCCTGACTGTGAGCCTGACCTTAACTCGAACCATAAATGTAACCCTGATCCTGACGCTGACACTGGCCCTCCTCGAATCCTATTGCTGTTTCTAACACTAACACTAACCCCTAAACCTACCACGGACACTGACCCTAATAAGTTCTAACCCTAACAGTCAACCTAACGCTAACCCTAACACTAACCCTAAACTTAAACAATAACCATGATCCTATACCTGATAATGGTCATAACTCTAACCCGGAACGTTGCCTATACCAGACCCTGACCCTAAATCACCCTTACCCTGATCCTAAACCTAACCATGACCCTCACAATGACCACAATATAACCCTGTCCCTGACCCGAATGTGGACTTTAAAACAATACCTGATCCTACGTAAACCTGACACTGGCCCTAGACTTCACCCTGATCCCGACCCAGGCAAAGACCATAAACTTAACTCTGACCCAAAAAATGACCCTGACCCTGAAACTAACACTAAACCTGACACTGAATGTGAGCCTGACCCTAACTCTAACCCTAAACGTAACCCTGACCCCGACACTAACATGGGCCCTGACCCGAAAGCTAAGGCTGAACCTAACCCTAAAAAAACCCCTAACATTATCCCTGACACTTACCCTAACCCAGTCTAACCCTAACCCTCAATCTACCTCTAAGCCTAACCTGTCCCAAACCTAACCCTGACCCTGACATGAACCTTGCCACCAAACCAAAACTTGAACCTGACCGTAAATCTGACCATGACCCTGCCTGGACATAAACCTAACCGTCAGCCTAACACTGACCCTGAACCTGACTCTGACTGTAACGCTAACCCTGAACCTACTGTGATCCTGACCCTAAACCTAACCATGAACCTAACCCTAACCCTGACCCCTACCCTAAGCCTTACGCTAACCCTGACCCCAAAGATGTCTAACCCTAAACCTGACCCTACGTCTTTCTTAGCCCTAACCCTATCACTAAGCTGGTCTAATCCCAGCTCTGTTCCCTCCAGCGGGGAAAACAGCTGCACCCAGGCCTCCCAGCGTCTGGGAGGAGGCTGTATGTGGGTCAATGGATGGGCACTGCATTGAGTGGAGTGTGAGCCTTGAGCAGCGTGGGGACCGGCGGCTCAGGGAGCTCTGGTGGAGCAGGAAGTTTGGTAAGGAACCCCCAGGCATTCGTGACCTCACTTTCCTGACGACAGAGCCCAACGCAATTGGAACCCATGTATCCAGGCATCCCATTACAGAGAAACGCCCTCCCCAGATCTATCTAGGAACATCCTAAAGGAAGCACCACGTTCTTCTACTGTACTGAAGCCCAGAGGATGCAGGGAGAAGTGAGCTCACCCGCCAGACACGTCCCCTCCCTGGCAGGTCATATCAGGTTTCCCCAACGCCTCAGGCCCTTTGGCTAATAAAATCAAAAGGTGACACCAGAGGGCTCAGAGTCGGAGAGTCCCACACCTTCTGATCTATGGGTGTAGCCCTAGGTGTCCTCCCTGTCTCTCTCCCTGTGTGTGTGTGTGTGTGTGTGTGTGTGTGTGTGTGTGTGTGTGTGCGAGTGCCTCTGGGTGTCTGTGTGTGTCTGTGTGTAAAGAGTACCTGGCCATGCCATCCTGGGTGGAGATGCCCCAAGCAGGATGAGGCTGATATGGGGTTAGATGTCTGGTGGGTAAGTCATGTTCACACCCCAGTTTAAGGCTGCTTAAGTGGGATCAGTTGTAGGGTATACACCCTTCTGCCCAGGGTTTATCCTGAGACCCTGAATGGATGAGTCCATGACTCAGGAGCGGGGCTAACCATAACAGTAACCACTAACCCTGACCCTGACACTGACTGTGAGCCTGCCCCAAACCCTAACCCAAGCCCTGACCCTGACTCTGACCCTGACCCTTACTGTGATCCTTACCTGAACCATAAACCGAAAACCTAAGCCTGGCAAGGACCCTGATGTGGACCCTGAACCTAAACCTAACTCTGACATTACCGAAAATATGACTAATACCTCACCATGACCCATACCCTGACCCTAATCCTAACCCTGACGCAGACCTATCCCTGACCCTAACACTAACCCTGACACTGAATGTGAACCTGAACCTAAGTCTAACCCTAAAACGTAATCCTGACCCTGACACTAACACGGGCCCTGACCTGAAACGTAATGCTGAACATAACCCTAAAATTAACCCCTAACATTATCCCTGACACTGACCTTAACCCGGTCTAATCCTAACCCTCAACCTACCTCTAACCCTAACCCTAACCCCACTTTAAAAATTATCCTGACCCTCTCCCTGAACCTGATCATAACCCTAACTCTGAACTTTGCCTACGTCAGAACTTAACCTTAAAACTGACCCTGGCCTTGACCTTAACACTGACCCTAACCCTGACTGTAAACCTAACTCTGACCCAATCCGTGAGCCTGAACAGATTAGTAACCCTAAAGCTAACCCTGATCCTGAATCTACTCATAAAACAGAACCTAAACATAAAGCTGACCTTACCATAACCATGAACCTAACCCTGACCCTGACCCTAACCCTGACACTAAACCTTTCCCAAACCTAACCCTGACCTGACATGACCTTGCCCCCAAACCAAAACTTGAACCTGACCCGAAAACTGACCATGACCCTGAACCTGACCCTAAACCCAACTGTGAGCCTAACACTGACCCTGAGCCTGACTCGGCCTATAACGCTAACCCTGAACCTACTGTGATCCTGACCCTAAACCTGACCATGTACCTAACCCTAACCCTGACCCCTACCCTAAGCCTTACGCTAACCCTGACCCCAAAGACGTCTAACCCTAACCCTGACCCTAAGTCATTCTTAACCCTAACCCTAACACTAACCTGGTCTAAAACCAGCTCTGTTCCCTCCAGCGGGGAAAACAGCTGCACGCAGGCCTCCCAGGGGCTGTGGGGAGGCTGTATGGGGGTCACAGGATGGGCACTGCATTGAGTGGAGTGTGAACCTTGAGCAGCTTGGGGACTGGCGTCTCAGGGAGCTCTGGTGGAGCAGGAAGTTCGGTAAGGAGCCCCCAGGCAGTGGTGACCTCACTTCCTTGATGACCGAGCCCAAGGGAAGTGGAACCCACATATCCAGGCACCCCATTACAGAGAAAACCGCCATGCCCAGCTCATTTCTAGGCACAACCTAAAGGAAGCGACATGTTCTCTGTTGTACTAAAGCCGAGAGGATGCAGGGAGAAGAGAGCTGGCCCGTCTGACACGTCCCCTACCTGGCAGGTCATATCAGGTTTCCCCATCACCTCAGGCCCTTTGACTAATAAATTTCAAAGGTGACACCAGGGGGCTCAGAGTCAGATAGTCCCACACCTCTTATCCACTTGTGTAGCCCTAGGTCTCCTCCCTGTCTCTGTGTGTGTGTGTGTGTGTGTGTGTGTGTGTGTGTGTGTGCCTCTGGGTGTCTGTGTGTCTGTGTGTAAAGAGGACCTGGCCATGCCATCCTGGGTGGAGATGCCCCCAAGCAGGATCAGGCTGATGAGGGAGGTAGATGTCTCGTGGGCAAGTCATGTTCACACCCCAGTTTAAGGCAGGTTAAGTGGGATCGGGTGTAGGGTCTATACCATTCTGCCCAGGGTTTATCCTGAGACCCTGAAGGGACGGGTCCATGACCCAGGAGCGGGGCTAACCCTAACAATAACCACTAACCCTGACCCTGACACTGATATGAGCCTGCCCCAAACCCTAACCCAAGCCCTGGCCCTGACCCTGACCCTGACCCTGACTGTGATCCTGACCTGAACCCTAAACCTAACCTAAGCCTGACACTGACCCTGATGTGGACCCTGAACCTAAACCTAACTCTGACATTACCATAACCATGATTCAAACCTAACCAGGACCCTGACCCTGACCCTAATCCTAACCCTGATGCTGACCTAACCCGGACCCTAACCCTACCCCCTGACGTGACAGTGTGCTTGACCCTAACCCTAAACCTAATGGTAACTCTAACCGTGACCCTAAAAAGGACCCTGAACCTACACATCATGCTGACCCTGACCTTAACACTAACCCCTAACCTAAACCAAAAACCGTAACCCTGACCTTCCGCTGTCTATCCCTAACCCTAACCATAACCCTACTTCTAACCCTAACCCTTACCCCAATCTCAAACCCTACTGCCAAAACCTAACTGTGACACTGATCCAAACATTGACCCTATACGAAAGCCTGACCCTCAACCTGACCCTGGCCCTGACCTTTAGCTGACCCTGACTCTGACCCTAATCCTAACCTTGACACTAACTCTGACCACTACATAACCCTGTCCCTGACCCGAATGTGGACTTTAAACCAATACCTGAACCTGACCCTAAGCAGGACACTGGTGCTAAACTTCACCCTGACCCTGACCCAGACCATGACGATAACCTAACCTTGACCCTTACAGTGACCCCGACAATCACTGAACACTAAACCTGGCCCTGAATGTGAGACTGAACCCTAGTCAAACCCTAAATGTAACCCTGACCCTGACACTAAAATGGGCCCTCCCTCGAATCCTATATCTGAACCTAACCCTAACACTAACCCGTAACCCTACCACGGGACCCTGACCGTAACAAGTTCTAACCCTAACCGTCAACCTAACGCTAAACATAAAAACTAACCCTAAACTTTAACAATAACCCTGACCCTATACCTGCTTAAGATCATAACCCTAACCCTGAACTTTGCCTATACCAGACCCTGACCCTAAACCGGACACTGGCCCTGACCCTTAACCTAACCATGAACCTAACAATGACCACTACCTAACCCTGTCCCTGACCCGAATGTGTACTTTAAACCAATACCTGATCCTGACCGTAAACCTGACACTGGTCCTAGACTTCACCCTGTCCCCGACCTAGGCAAAGAACAGAAACCTAAGTCTGACCCTAACAGTGACACTGACCCTCACCCTAACACTAAACCTGACACTGAATGTGAGCCTGAACTTATCTATAACCTTAAACGTAACCGTGACCCTGACACTAACACGGGCCCTGACCCGAAACCTAACGCTGAACCTAACCCTAAAAAAAAAAACCTAACATTATCCCTGACACTGACCCTAACCCAGTTAACCTAACTCTCAACCTACCCCTAAGCCTTACTCTAACCCCACTTTAACAATTATCCTGACCCTCTCCCTGAACCTGATCATAACCCTAACTCTGAACATTGCCTATGTCAGAACTTAACCTTAAAACTGACCCTGGCCTTGACCTTAACACTGACCCTAACCCTGACTGTAAACCTAACTCTGACCCAATCCGTGAGCCTGAACAGATGAGTAACCCTAAAGCTAACCCTGATCCTGAATCTACTCATAAAACAGAACCTAAACATAAAGCTGACCTTACCATAACCATGAACCTAACCCTGACCCTGACCCTAACCCTGACACTAAACCTGTCCCAAACCTAACCCTGACCTGACATGACCTTTCCCCCAAACCAAAACTTGAACCTGACCCGAAAACTGACCATGACCCTGAATCTTACCCTAAACGTAACCGTGAGGCTAACACTGACCCTGAGCGTGACTCTGACCATAACGCTAATCATGAACCTACTGTGAGCCAGACCCTAAACCTAACCATGAACCTAACCCTAACCCTGACCCTACCCTAAGCCTTATGCTAACCCTGACACCAAAGACGTCTAACCCTAACCCAGACCCTAATTCTTTCTTAACCCTAAGCCTAACACTAACCTGGTCTAAATCCAGCTCTTTTCCATCCAGTGGGGAAAACAGCTGCACGCAGCAGGCCTCCCAGGGGCTGGGGGAGGCTGTATGGAGGTCACAGGATGGGCACTGCATTGAGTGGAGTGTGAGCCTTGAGCAGCGTGGGGACCGGCGGATCAGGGAGCTCTGGTGGAGCAGGAAGTTCGATAAGGAACCCCCAGGCAGTGGGGACCTCACTTCCTTGACGAAGGGCCCAACGGAATTGGAACCCACGTATCCAGGCATCCATTACAGAGAAACGCCCTCCCCAGCTCTATCTAGGCACATCCTAAAGGAAGCGACATGTTCTTCTGCTGTACTGAAGCCGAGAGGATGCAGGGAGAAGAGACCTGGCCCGTCTGACACGTCCCCTCCCTGGCAGGTCATATCAGGTTTCCCCAATGCCTCAGGCCCTTTGGCTAAAAAATCAAAAGGTGACACCAGGGGGCTCAGATCAGAGAGTCCCACACCTTCTGATCCACTCGTATAGGCTTAGGTCTCCTCCCCGCTGTGTGTGGGTGTGTGTGTGGGGGGGGTGCCTCTGTGTGTCTGTGTGTCTGTGTGTCTGTGTGTAAAGAGGTCCTGGCTATGCCATCGAGGGTGGAGATGCCCCAAACAGGATCAGGCTGATGAGGGCTTAGATATCTGGTGGTCAAGTCATGTTCACACCCCAGTTTAAGGCTGGTTAAGAGGGATCGGGTGTAGGGTCTACACCCTTCTGCCCAGGGTTTATCCTGAGACCCTGAACGGATGGGTCCATGACCCAGGATCAGGGCTAACCCTAACAGTAACCACTAACCCTGACCCTGACCCTGACCCTGACTGACTGTGAGACTGCCCCAAAACCTAACCCAAGCCCTGACCCTGACTGTGATCCTGACCTGAACCCTAAACATAAACCTAAGCCTGACACTGACCCCTATGTGGACCCTGAACCTTAGCCTAACTCTGACATTACCGTAACCATGACTCAAACCTAACCAGGACCCTGACCTTGACTCTAATCCTAACCCTGACACTGACCTAACCCGGACCCTAAACCTAATCCTGACCGTGACGTGTGCTTGACCTTAACCCTAAACCTAATGGTAACTCTAACCATGACCCTAACAAGGACCCTGAACCTACACATCATGCTGACCCTGACCTTAACACTAACCCCTAACCTAAACAAAAAAACCCTAACCCTGACCTTACGATATCTATCCCTTATCCTAAACATAACCCTACTTCTAACTCTAACCCTAACCCCAATCCCAAACCCTACCGCCAAAACCTAACTGTGACAGTGAACCGAACATTGACCCTATACGAAAGCCTGACCCTCAACCTGACCCTGGCCCTGACATTTACCGGACCCTGACTCTGACCCTAATCCTAACCTTGACACTAACTCTGACAACTACATAAACCTGTGCCAGACCCGAATGTGGACTTTAAACCAATACCTGAACCTGACCCTAAACAGGACACTGGTGCTAATCTTCACCCTGACCCTGACCCAGACCATGACGATAACCTAACCCTGACCCTTACAGTGACCGCGAAATCAACTGAACACTAAACCTGACCCTGACTGTGAGACTGTAACTAACTCTGACCCTAAATGTAACCCTGACCCTGACACTAACATGGGCCCTCCCCCGAAACGTATCTCTGAACCTAACCCTAACGCAAACCCCCTAACCCCTACCTACCACGGACCCTGACCCCAACAAGTTCTAACCCTAACCGTCAACCTAACGCTAAATGTAGAACTATCCCTAAACATTAACAATAACCCTGACCCTATACCTGACTCTGATCATAACCCTAACCCTGAACGTTGCCTATACCAGACCCTGACCCTAAACCGGACACTGGACCTGACCCTTAACCTAACCATGAACCTAACAATGACCACTACATAACCCTGTCCCTGACACGAATGTGAACTTTAAACTAATACCTGATCCTGACACTGGCCCTAGACTTCACCCTGACCCCGACCCAGGCAAAGACCAGAAACCTAAGCCTGACCCTAACAGTGACCCTGACCCTCACCCTAACAATAAACCTGACACTGAAAGTAAGCCTGAACCCATCTCTAACCCTAAACGAAACCCTGACCCTGACACTAACACGGGCCCTGACCCGAAACCTAACGCTGAACCTAACCCTAAACCTAACCCCTAACATTATCCCTGACACTGACCCTAACCCGGTCTAACCCTAACACGCAACCTACCTCTAACCCTAAACCTAACCACAATTTAACAATAATCCTGACCCTCTCCCTGAACCTGATCATAACCCTAACTCTGTACTTTGCCTATGTCAGACCTTAACCTTAAAACAGACCCTGGCCTTGACCTTAATACTGACCCTAAACCTGACTTTTTTTTTTTTTTTATTTTTTATTTTTTATAAACATATATTTTTATCCCCAGGGGTACAGGTCTGTGAATCACCAGGTTTACACACTTCACAGCACTCACCAAAGCACATACCCTCCCCAATGTCCATAATCCCACCCCCTTCTCCCAAACCCCCTCCCCCTGGCAACCCTCAGTTTGTTTTGTGAGATTAAGAATCACTTATGGTTTGTCTCCCTCCCAATCCCATCTTGTTTCATTTATTCTTCTTCTACCCACTTAAGCCTCCATGTTGCATCACCACTTCCTCATATCAGGGAGATCATATGATAGTTGTCTTTCTCTGCTTGACTTATTTCGCTAAGCATGATACGCTCTAGTTCCATCCATGTTGTTGCAAATGGCAAGATTTCATTTCTTTTGATGGCTGCATAGTATTCCATTGTGTATATATACCACATCTTCTTGATCCATTCATCTGTTGATGGACATCTAGGTTCTTTCCATAGTTTGGCTATTGTGGACATTGCTGCTATAAACATTCGGGTGCATGTGTCCCTTTGGATCACTACATTTGTATCTAAACCTGACTTTTAACCTAACTCTGACTCAATCCGTGATCCTGAACAGATTAGTAACCCTAAAGCTAACCCTGATCCTCAACCTACTCATGAAACAGAACCTAAAAATAAAGCTGACCTTACCATAACAATGAACCTAAACCTAACCCTGACCCTAAGCCTGACACTAAACCTGTCCAAAACGTAACCCTGACCTGACATGACCTTGCCCCCAAACCAAAACTTGGACCGGACCGTAAATCTGATCATGACCCTGCCTGGACATAAACCTAACTGTCAGGCTAACACTGACCCTGACCCTGACTCTGACCGTAAGGCTAACCCTGAACCTACTGTGATCATGACACTAACCCTAACCATGAACCTAAACCTAACCCTGACCCCTACCCTAATCCTTATGCTAACCCTGACTACAAAGACGTCTAACCCTAACTCTGACCCAACGTCATCTCTTCCCAATTCGGTTTTCAGGCTTCAGAACCTAGACGTTTTCTCCAATCACTGCCCAGGGTTGAACATGAGGCAGAAATCTGAAATCCTTCCCCATGGCAAGAAATCTTGTGGTTGGCATGTTGCCCAACGTTCAGTGTAGTTGATAGCAGTGTGGCCCTTTGACCCCGCCATGATTGAGGGCTGCGTTGGTCACAAATACACATTGTGACCCTCAGCGTGAGCCCAGTCTCCAAGTAAGGTCTCTCAGTTTCTGGACCAAGAGACGGCATATTGGGCTTGCCATGCCCCTAGGCCCCAATTTTTAACCATAGTTCGTGTTGTCCATTCGCCCCTCCCCAGTGCTCTGCTTTAGAATGAGGTAACCAAACTGAAAGGACTCCTCCCATCCCACCGATTGACACCCAAATTGGGATCGGGCCAAATCCACAGAGAGGAAGACTCATCCATGGCCCATGAGGCCTCCCCGACATTCCACGCCCATCGTTGACACAAAATCCAGAGACAAAAGCCTGAATAAGCGCCTCACACTCGCTATTTCTTCCTATCCCAAAGAGATCCCCTCACGATCTGTAGATCGGGACTGCCATACATATGTCACAAAAACAAGCCGAGTGTGTGTTTTTTCAGACTTCTATCCCCACACATTCCTGGCTTCCACACCCACCAGCCTGGGGACCCTGGAGCCACACATCAGATCTGTGCCTCTCAACTCCACAGGAATTCTGCCCCTTCCATTAACCACAATCATACAAAAACTCAGAGAAACCTCCCAAGTCCCCAAGGCCATCCCCATAGTATAGAACGCCCAGGACAAACAAGGGCTGCCTGGAACCAGCTGAGCATCCATCTCCACTCATACTGTAGATGGATGTCCCCAGAGAAGGAGATTGAACGGGACAGGGCCCTAGGCCCTAATGGGGTCCATTGTTTTGGTTTCCTGCTATCTCTCATCAGAGGCCTGGTTTCCAATATCAGCATGTGGGGCTTTCCTGAGGCACCAATCAGATCAAATCTAGTCTCCACATGGGAAACTTGTCTTTTGGAGATGATGCAAAACCTCTGCTTAGGAGAAGCATTCAGGGTCCGTGTGCCACCGCCCCGTGCCAAGGTCTCCATGCACACAAACCCACAATAGGACCCATCCGCAGGAGAGTCCATTTCAAATCAGCCCCCTCCGTTGCTCCCCTAGAGCTAGCATATCAAAAACTGTCTATTAACTAGGAGACAGTTAGAATCGAGGCAGTCTGCCCAGGGTTCCATCCTTCGATCCCTGCTTTGCTGTCGTTCCGTATGAAACATCCTTGAGCGATCCAAAAGATCTCAATTGTTGATCAGAAAAAATCCTTGTGGCTTGGAGCATATCCCTACTCCCCTCCTAGGTAAACCTCCATGGCCTCGAGATGCTGCCCCCTTCAAGAAAGGACCATAATGGACAGAAACTCCAACCTGAGCCTAGGTCTGAACCCTCCCTGACTTCAGATGCACGAAGTCCCGATTCAGATGTGCAGATAGTGCCTGCCGTGCCCTCGCCCCGAAACATAAGCCTAACTTGTGTTCTCATTCTTCTGTCCTCACACTCCTTGCCCAAAGGGCATTCAGTTTGGGAATTCCGGAGCCACAAAGCAGCACTCGGCCTGCCCTCCAGAAGAAAAACGTTGACCTTGGGGCTACCCAGAAACGCTAAATGAGGATCAAGCTGCACGGCACTCGACTCTCCCCCATTTATACAATATACCCTGAAAACTAATGCCTGGTCTGACGCAGCCTAGGCCTGAACCTTCCGACCAACACTCAGCGACCTGGCTCCACACTGAGCACGTCGGACCTGTCATGGACTTAAGTCGTCATCTCTTCCCAAGCCTGGTTTACAGACTACACAACCTAGACCTTAACTCCAATCACGGCCCAGCGGTGAAAGAGATGAAAAAAATCAGAACTACTACTTCCCCATGGCAAGAATACATGTGGTTGGCATGGAACCCAATGTTCAGTGTAGGAGCAACAGTGTGGACCGTGATTCCCGCCCATGCTTGAGCGCCTAGAAAGCATAAAGACACATTGTGACCCTCAGTGTGAGTTCTGTCCTCAAGGAAGGCCTCTCAGTGGCTGGAAGTAACCATAGTTCGGTTTGTCCATTCGCCCCTCCCCAGGGCTCTGCTTTGAAATCCCTCTTTTGGTGGGACACCTGAGGTAACCAAACTGTAAGGACTCTTCCCATCCCCAAGATGGACCCAAAACAATTGGGTTCGTGCCAAATCCACAGAGAGGAAGACTTGTCCATGGCCCATGAGGCCTCCTCGTCATTCCATGGCCATTGTTGACACAAAATCCAGAGACAAAAGCCTGAATAAATGCCTCACACTCACTCTTTCTTCATATCCCGAAGATTTCTCCTCACAGACTGTAGATCGGGCCTGCCATACTTTTGTCCCCAAATGTAAGCCACGTTAGTGATTTCAGACTTCTATCCCCACGCACCTGGCCCACACACCCCTCCAGGCTGGGGCCCCTGGAGCCACACATCAGGTCTGTGCCTGCCCACTCCACTGGAATTCTGCCCATTCACTTGACCACACGCCTCCAAATTAGGAGAAACCTCCACAGTCCCTGAAGCCATCCCAATTGTGTAGGCCGCCCGGGACAAACAAGGGCGTCTGACAACAGCTGAGCATCTACCTCCACTCATACCGTAGTTGGATGTCACCAGGGTAGTAGATTGAACCTCACAGGTCCCTAGGCCGTAATCGGACCCATTGCTTTGGTTTCCAGGCATCTCTCCTCAGAGGCATGTTTTCAAATACCAGCATGCGGGGGTTTCTGGAGGCAAATCTTGTCTCGACATGGGAAAATAGCAGGCTGGAACTGTGTCAAAACTTCCGGTTAGGAGAATCCTTCAGGGCCCAGTGCCACCACCCCTTTTCCAAGGTCTCCATGGACACAAACCCACATTAGGTTCCATCCGCCGGAGAGTCCATTTCAATCTGGCTTCTCGGTTGCTCCCCCAGAGCCAGCAGATAGAACCTGTCTTGTCGCTAGGAGACGATTGAGATGCGAGGCGGCTTGCCCAGGGCTCCGCCCTTAGAACCCTGCTCTGGCGTCGTTCCATATGGAACGTCCTGGACCCATCCAAAAGGTCTCAAATGTCCTGCAAAAGGAATCCTTGCGTTTTGGAGCATCTCACAACTCCCAACCTGGGAAAACCGTGATGGCTTTCTGAAGCCCCCACCCCCTTTCTGAAGGGGAAATCATGGACAGGAACTCCAACCTGAGCCAACGTCTGATCCTCGCCCTGAATTCAGATGCACGACATCTCGATGCAGCTCTGCAGAGTGTGCCGGCCTTGCCCTCGCCCTTAAACCTATGTGAAACTTCTGTTCTCCAATGTCCGTCCTCACACTCCTGGGCCCCAAGACCTCACGTTTGGCAATTCTGGACCCACCAGGCAGCACTCTGCCTGCCCTCCAGATAAAAAGCAAAATGTTGCCCTATGGAGCTTCCCAGACACCCGAAATGAGGATAGACCTACACGGCACCCTTCTGTACACAAATTATATCGATAAATCTGGGCACTAATACACTGTCTCACACAGCCTGAGCCCGGACTTCCTGACAAACACCCAGACAGCTGACCGCACAGTGAGCACAACAGACCCGCCATGGTCTTAGCTCGTCATCTCTTCCCAACCTAGCTTCTCAGGCTTCAGGACATAGACCTTAACTCCACACCCCGCCAAGGGGTGAATGTGATGCAGAAATCAGAACTCCTCCTTCCCTATGGCAAGAAACCTTGTGGTTGGCATGTTGTCCCACGTTCAGTGTAGGAGAAACCAGCGTTCACCATGACGCCCGGCCCATGCTTGAGTACGAAGAGGGCACAAACACGCATTGTGACCCTCAGCGTGAGTCCTGTCCTCTAGTAAGTCCTCTCAGTGGCTGGACCATTAGACGTCATAATGGGCTTGCCATGCCCCTAAGCCCCAAGTTTTAACCAGCTTTATGGTTGTCCAGTCGCCCCTCCCCAGGGCTCTGCCCTGGAAACTCTCTTTTGGTGGGACACGTGAGGTGAAAACAAAACAAAACGGACTCCTCCCATCTCAAAGAATAACCCCAAACTCTTGGGATCGGGCCAAATGCCCAGAGAGGAAGACTTGTCCATGGCCCATGAGGCCACCCGGACATTCCACGGCCATCAGTGACACAATATCCAGAGACAAAATCTTGAGCAAGCGTCTCACACTCGCCCCCTTGTTCATATCCTGAAGAGTTCTCCTCACGGTCTGTAGATCTGTCCTGCAATACCTACGACCCGAAACCTAAGCCGGGTTTGTGTTTTCAGACAACTGTCCCCACAGCCCTGGCCAACAAAAAACTACAGGCACAGGTTCTTGGAGCCAAACCTGAGGACTGTACCTGGGATTTCTGCCCATTCCATTGGCCACAAACCTAGAAATAGGATGATAAACCTCCAAATTGCCCGGGGCCATCCCAATAGTGTTGACTGCCCAGGAAAAACAAGGGCAGTCGGACACCAGCTGAGCATCTACCTGCACTTAGACCCGTGGACAGATGTCCACAGAGGTAAATTGTAATGAGCAGGCCCCTAGATCCTAATCGGAACCATTGCTTTGTTGTCCAGGCATCTCTCCTCAGAGGCCTGGATTCCAATAGCAGCATATGGCTGTTTTTGAGGCACCCATCAGAACAAATCTCGTCTCCACGTGGGAATCATGCACGTTGGAGTTGTGTCAAAGCCTCTTGTTAGGAGAACCCTTCAGGGACCCTGTGCCACTGCCTCATTCCAAGTTCTCCATGGACACAAACCCACATTAGGACCCATCCACAAGAGAGTCCATTTCAACTCAACCCTCTCAGTTTCTCCCCCAGATCCAGCAGATCTAACCAGTCTTGTCACTAGGACACAAGAGGAATAAGAGTCGGGCTTCCCAGCCATCCATCCTTAGAACCCTACTCGTAATCGATCCGTATGGGAATTCCTGGAGCCAACCAACAGGTCTCAATCGCCCTGCAGAAGAATCTTTACGGTTTGGAGCATCTCACAACTCCCATCGTGGGAAAAATTCCATGGCCTCGTGATCCACCACCTCTTCATGAAGAGGGCCATAAGGGACAGAAACTCCAACCTGAGCGTTCGTCAGATCCTCACCTGATTTCAGATGCACGAGATCTCGTTTCAGCTCTGCAGAGCGTACCTGCCATGCCCTCGCCCAGAAACCTAAGTTTGCTTGTGTTCTCAGACTTCTGTCCTCAACTCCTGGCCCACAAGCCCTCCAGTTTGGCAATTCCAGTACTACAATGCAGCCCTCTGCCTGCCGTCCAGAAGAAAAAAAAACATTACCCTCTGGGGCTAACCAGAAGCCCCAAAGGAGGATCAACCTTTTCGCCACGTGACTGTACCCCAATTCTACAGGATGCCCTGGGCACTCATGCCCTTTCTGTCACAGCCTGAGCCTGGACCTCCCGACCCACACCCAGCCAGCTGGACTCACACTGAACACATCGGACCTGCCAAAGCCTTAGGTCATCATCTCTTCCCAAACTTCGGTTTTCAGGCTTCAGAACCTAGACGTTTTCTCCAATCACTGCCCAGGGTTGAACATGAGGCAGAAATCAGAAATCCTTCCCCATGGCAAGAAATCTTGTGGTTGGCGTGTTGCCCAACGTTCAGTGTAGTTGATAGCAGTGTGGCCCTTTGACCCCGCCATGCTTGAGGGCCGCGTTGGTCACAAATACACATTGTGACACTCAGCGTGAGCCCAGTCCCCAAGTAAGGTCTCTCAGTGGCTGGACCAAGAGACGGCATATTGGGCTTGCCATGCCCCTAGGCCCCAATTTTTAACCATAGTTCGTGTTGTCCATTCGCCCCTCCCCAGTGCTCTGCTTTAGAATGAGGTAACCAAACTGAAAGGACTCCTCCCATCCCACAGATTGACCCCCAAATTGGGATCGGGCCAAATCCACAGAGAGGAAGACTCATCCATGGCCCATGAGGCCTCCCCGACATTCCACGCCCATCGTTGACACAAAATCCAGAGACAAAAGCCTGAATAAGCGCCTCACACTCGCTCTTTCTTCCTATCCCAAAGAGTTCCCCTCACGGTCTGTAGATCGGGACTGCCATACCTACGTCCCCAAAACAAGCCGAGTGTGTGTTTTCAGACTTCTATCCCCACATTCCTGGCTTCCACACCCACCAGCCTGGGGACCCTGGAGCCACACATCAGGTCTGTGCCTCTCAACTCCACGGGAATTCTGCCCCTTCCATTGACCACAAATCATACAAACTAGGAGAAACCTCCAAAGTCCCCCAAGGCCATCCCCATAGTATAGAACGCCCAGGACAAACAAGGGCTGCCTGGAACCAGCTGAGCATCCATCTCCACTCATACTGTAGATGGATGTCCCCAGAGAAGGAGATTGAACGGGACAGGGCCCTAGGCCCTAATGGGGTCCATTTTTTTGGGTTTCCTGCTATCTCTCATCAGAGGCCTGGTTTCCAATATCAGCATGTGGGGCTTTCCTGAGGCACCAATCAGATCAAATCTAGTCTCCACATGGGAAACTTGTCTTTTGGAGATGACGCAAAACCTCTGCTTAGGAGAAGCATTCAGGGTCCGTGTGCCACCGCCCCGTGCCAAGGTCTCCATGCACACAAACCCACAATAGGACCCATCCGCAGGAGAGTCCATTTCAAATCAGCCCCCCCCCGTTGCTCCCCTAGAGCTAGCATATCAAAAGTGTCTGTTAACTAGGAGACAGTTAGAATCGAGGCAGTCTTGCCCAGGGTTCCATCCTTCGATCCCTGCTTTGCTGTCGTTCCGTATGAAACATCCTGGAGCGATCCAACAGATCTCAATTGTTGATCAGAAAAAATCCTTGTGGCTTGGAGCATATCCCAACTCCCCCTCCTGGGTAAACCTCCATGGCCTCGAGATGCTGCCCCCTTCAAGAAAGGACCATAATGGACAGAAACTCCAACCTGAGCCTAGGTCTGAACCCTCCCTGACTTCAGATGCATGAAGTCCCGATTCCGAAACCTGCAGATAGTGCCTTCCGTCCTCACACTCCTTGCCCAAAGCCCCCGAAACCACTCGCCTAAACTTGTGTTGGGGCTCCCATAACGCAAATGAGGATCAAGCCCTGAAAAAAACTAATGCCTGGTCTGACGCAGCCTAGGCCTGAACCTTCCGACCAACCAACACTCAGCGACCTGGCTCCACACTGAGCACGTCGGACCTGTCATGGACTTAAGTCGTCATCTCTTCTCAAGCTCGGTTTTCAGACTACACAACCTAGACCTTAACTCCAATCATGGCCCAGCGGTGAAAGAGATGAAAAAAATCAGAACTACTACTTCCCCATGGCAAGAATACATGTGGTTGGCATGGAGCCCAACGTTCAGTGTAGGAGCAACAGTGTGGACCATGATTCCCGCCCATGCTTGAGCGCCTAGAAAGCATAAACACACATTGTGACCCTCAGTGTGAGTTCTGTCCTCAAGGAAGGCCTCTCAGTGGCTGGAAACTAACCATAGTTCGGTTTGTCCATTCGCCCCTCCCCAGGGCTCTGCTTTGAAATCCCTCTTTTGGTGGGACACCTGAGGTAACCAAACTGAAAGGACTCCTCCCATCCCCAAGATGGACCCAAAACAATTGGGTTCGTGCCAAATCCACAGAGAGGAAGACTTGTCCATGGCCCATGAGGCCTCCTCGTCATTCCATGGCCATTGTTGACACAAAATCCAGAGACAAAAGCCTGAATAAATGCCTCACACTCACTCTTTCTTCATATCCCGAAGATTTCTCCTCACAGACTGTAGATTGGGCCTGCCATACTTTTGTCCCCAAATGTAAGCCACGTTAGTGATTTCAGACTTCTATCCCCACGCACCTGGCCCACACACCCTCCAGGCTGGGGCCCCTGGAGCCACACATCAGGTCTGTGCCTGCCCACTCCACTGGAATTCTGCCCATTCACTTGACCACACGCCTCCAAATTAGGAGAAACCTCCACAGTCCCTGAAGCCATCCCAATTGTGTAGGCCGCCCGGGACAAACAAGGGCGTCTGACAACAGCTGAGCATCTACCTCCACTCATACCGTAGTTGGATGTCACCAGGGTAGTAGATTGAACCTCACAGGTCCCTAGGCCGTAATCGGACCCATTGCTTTGGTTTCCAGGCATCTCTCCTCAGAGGCATGTTTTCAAATACCAGCATGCGGGGTTTCTGGAGGCAAATCTTGTCTCGACATGGGAAAATAGCAGGCTGGAACTGTGTCAAAACTTCCGGTTAGGAGAATCCTTCAGGGCCCAGTGCCACCACCCCTTTCCAAGGTCTCCATGGACACAAACCCACATTAGGTTCCATCCGCAGGAGAGTCCATTTCAATCTGGCTTCTCGGTTGCTCCCCCAGAGCCAGCAGATAGAACCTGTCTTGTCGCTAGGAGACGATTGAGATGCGAGGCGGCTTGCCCAGGGCTCCGCCCTTAGAACCCTGCTCTGGCGTCGTTCCATATGGAACGTCCTGGACCCATCCAAAAGGTCTCAAATGTCCTGCAGAAAGGAATCCTTGCGTTTTGGAGCATCTCACAACTCCCAACGTGGGAAAACCGTGATGGCTTTCTGAAGCCCCCACCCCCTTTCTGAAGGGGAAATCATGGACAGGAACTCCAACCTGAGCCAACGTCTGATCCTCGCCCTGAATTCAGATGCACGACATCTCGATGCAGCTCTGCAGAGTGTGCCGGCCTTGCCCTCGCCCTTAAACCTATGTGAAACTTCTGTTCTCCAATGTCCGTCCTCACACTCCTGGGCCCCAAGACCTCACGTTTGGCAATTCTGGACCCACCAGGCAGCACTCTGCCTGCCCTCCAGATAAAAAGCAAAATGTTGCCCTATGGAGCTTCCCAGACACCCGAAATGAGGATAGACCTACACGGCACCCTTCTGTACACAAATTATATCGATAAATCTGGGCACTAATACACTGTCTGACACAGCCTGAGCCCGGACTTCCTGACAAACACCCAGACAGCTGACCGCACAGTGAGCACAACAGACCCGCCATGGCCTTAGCTCGTCATCTCTTCCCAACCTAGCTTCTCAGGCTTCAGGACATAGACCTTAACTCCACACCCCGCCAAGGGGTGAATGTGATGCAGAAATCAGAACTCCTCCTTCCCTATGGCAAGAAACCTTGTGGTTGGCATGTTGTCCCATGTTCAGTGTAGGAGAAACCAGCGTTCACCATGACGCCCGGCCCATGCTTGAGTACGAAGAGGGCACAAACACGCATTGTGACCCTCAGCGTGAGTCCTGTCCTCTAGTAAGTCCTCTCAGTGGCTGGACCATTAGACGTCATAATGGGCTTGCCATGCCCCTAAGCCCCAAGTTTTAACCAGCTTTATGGTTGTCCAGTCGCCCCTCCCCAGGGCTCTGCCCTGGAAACTCTCTTTTGGTGGGACACGTGAGGTGAAAACAAAACAAAACGGACTCCTCCCATCTCAAAGAATAACCCCAAACTCTTGGGATAGGGCCAAATGCCCAGAGAGGAAGACTCGTCCATGGCCCATGAGGCCACCCGGACATTCCACGGCCATCAGTGACCAATATCCAGAGACAAAATCTTGAGCAAGCGTCTCACACTCGCCACCTTGTTCATATCCTGAAGAGTTCTCCTCACGGTCTGTAGATCAGTCCTGCAATACCTACGACCTGAAACCTAAGCCGGTTTGTGTTTTCAGACAAGTGTCCCCACAGCCCTGGCCCACAAAACTTACAGGCACAGGTTCTTGGAGCCAAACCTGAGGACTGTACCTGGGATTTCTGCCCATTCCATTGGCCACAAACCTAGAAATAGGATGATAAACCTCCAAAGTGCCCGGGGCCATCCCAATAGTGTTGACTGCCCAGGAAAAACAAGGGCGGTCGGACACCAGCTGAGCATCTACCTGCACTTAGACCCGTGGGCAGATGTCCCCAGAGGTAAATTGGAATGAGCAGGCCCCTAGATCCTAATCGGATCCATTGCTTTGTTTTCCAGGCATCTCTCCTCAGAGACCTGGATTCCAATAGCAGCATATGGCTGTTTCTTGAGGCACCCATCAGAACAAATCTCGTCTCCACGTGGGAATCATGCACGTTGGAGCTGTGTCAAAGCCTCTGGTTAGGAGAACCCTTCAGGGACCCTGTGCCACTGCCTCATTCCAAGTTCTCATGGACACAAACCCACATTAGGACCCATCCACAAGAGTCCATTTCAACTCAACCCTCTCAGTTTCTCCCCCAGATCCAGCAGATCTAACCAGTCTTGTCACTAGGACACAAGAGGAATAAGAGTCGGGCTTCCCAGCCATCCATCCTTAGAACCCTACTCGTAATCGATCCGTATGGGAAGTCCTGGAGCCAACCAACAGGTCTCAATCGCCCTGCAGAAGAATCTTTACGGTTTGGAGCATCTCACAACTCCCATCGTGGGAAAAATTCCATGGCCTCGTGATCCACCACCTCTTCATGAAGAGGGCCATAAGGGACAGAAACTCCAACCTGAGCGTTCGTCAGATCCTCACCTGATTTCAGATGCACGAGATCTCGTTTCAGCTCTGCAGAGCGTACCTGCCATGCCCTCCCTCGCCCAGAAACCTAAGTTTGCTTGTGTTCTCAGACTTCTGTCCTCAACTCCTGGCCCACAAGCCCTCCAGTTTGGCAATTCCAGTACTACAATGCAGCCCTCTGCCTGCCGTCCAGAAGAAAAAACATTACCCTCTGGGGCTAACCATAAGCCCCAAAGGAGGATCAACCTTTTCGCCACGTGACTGTACCCCAATTCTACAGGATGCCCTGGGCACTCATGCCCTTTCTGTCACAGCCTGAGCCTGGACCTCCCGACCCACACCCAGCCAGCTGGACTCACACTGAACACATCGGACCTGCCAAAGCCTTAGGTCATCATCTCTTCCCAACTTCGGTTTTCAGGCTTCAGAACCTAGACGTTTTCTCCAATCACTGCCCAGGGTTGAACATGAGGCAGAAATCAGAAATCCTTCCCCATGGCAAGAAATCTTGTGGTTGGCGTGTTGCCCAACGTTCAGTGTAGTTGATAGCAGTGTGGCCCTTTGACCCCGCCATGCTTGAGGGCCGCGTTGGTCACAAATACACATTGTGACACTCAGCGTGAGCCCAGTCCCCAAGTAAGGTCTCTCAGTGGCTGGACCAAGAGACGGCATATTGGGCTTGCCATGCCCCTAGGCCCCAATTTTTAACCATAGTTCGTGTTGTCCATTCGCCCCTCCCCAGTGCTCTGCTTTAGAATGAGGTAACCAAACTGAAAGGACTCCTCCCATCCCACAGATTGACCCCCAAATTGGGATCGGGCCAAATCCACAGAGAGGAAGACTCATCCATGGCCCATGAGGCCTCCCCGACATTCCACGCCCATCGTTGACACAAAATCCAGAGACAAAAGCCTGAATAAGCGCCTCACACTCGCTCTTTCTTCCTATCCCAAAGAGTTCCCCTCACGGTCTGTAGATCGGGACTGCCATACCTACGTCCCCAAAACAAGCCGAGTGTGTGTTTTCAGACTTCTATCCCCACGTTCCTGGCTTCCACACCCACCAGCCTGGGGACCCTGGAGCCACACATCAGGTCTGTGCCTCTCAACTCCACGGGAATTCTGCCCCTTCCATTGACCACAATCATACAAAACTAGGAGAAAACTCCAAAGTCCCCAAGGCCATCCCCATAGTATAGAACGCCCAGGACAAACAAGGGCTGCCTGGAACCAGCTGAGCATCCATCTCCACTCATACTGTAGATGGATGTCCCCAGAGAAGGAGATTGAACGGGACAGGGCCCTAGGCCCTAATGGGGTCCATTGTTTTGGTTTCCTGCTATCTCTCATCAGAGGCCTGGTTTCCAATATCAGCATGTGGGGCTTTCCTGAGGCACCAATCAGATCAAATCTAGTCTCCACATGGGAAACTTGTCTTTTGGAGATGACGCAAAACCTCTGCTTAGGAGAAGCATTCAGGGTCCGTGTGCCACCGCCCCGTGCCAAGGTCTCCATGCACACAAACCCACAATAGGACCCATCCGCAGGAGAGTCCATTTCAAATCAGCCCCCTCCGTTGCTCCCCTAGAGCTAGCATATCAAAAGTGTCTGTTAACTAGGAGACAGTTAGAATCGAGGCAGTCTGCCCAGGGTTCCATCCTTCGATCCCTGCTTTGCTGTCGTTCCGTATGAAACATCCTGGAGCGATCCAACAGATCTCAATTGTTGATCAGAAAAAATCCTTGTGGCTTGGAGCATATCCCAACTCCCCTCCTGGGTAAACCTCCATGGCCTCGAGATGCTGCCCCCTTCAAGAAAGGACCATAATGGACAGAACTCCAACCTGAGCCTAGGTCTGAACCCTCCCTGACTTCAGATGCTAGGTCCCGATTCGGATGTGCAGATAGTGCCTCCCTGAAACCTACGCCTAACTTGTGTTCTCATTCTTCCGTCCTCACACTCCTTGCCCAAGTCATCCAGTTTCGGAATTCCGGAGCCACAACGCAGCACTCGGCCTGCCCTCCAGAAGAAAAAACGTTGCCCTTGGGGCTACCCAGAAACGCTAAATGCCTAAGCTTGGCACTCGTTCTCCCCCATATACAATATACCCTGAAAACTAATGCCTGGTCTTACGCAGCCAAGGCCTGAACCTCCCGACCAACACTCAGCGACCTGGCTCCACACTGAGCACGTCGGACCTGTCATGGACTTAAGTCGTCATCTCTTCCCAAGCTCGGTTTTCAGACTACACAACCTAGACCATAACTCCAATCACGGCCCAGCGGTGAAAGAGATGAAAAAAATCAGAACTACTACTTCCCCATGGCAAGAATACATGTGGTTGGCATGGAGCCCAACGTTCAGTGTAAGAGCAACAGTGTGGACCGTGATTCCCGCCCATGCTTGAGCGCCTAGAAAGCATAAACACACATTGTGACCCTCAGTGTGAGTTCTGTCCTCAAGGAAGGCCTCTCAGTGGCTGGAACTAACCATAGTTCGGTTTGTCCATTCGCCCCTCCCCAGGGCTCTGCTTTGAAATCCCTCTTTTGGTGGGACACCTGAGGTAACCAAACTGAAAGGACTCCTCCCATCCCCAAGATGGACCCAAAACAATTGGGTTCGTGCCAAATCCACAGAGAGGAAGACTTGTCCATGGCCCATGAGGCCTCCTCGTCATTCCATGGCCATTGTTGACACAAAATCCAGAGACAAAAGCCTGAATAAATGCCTCACACTCACTCTTTCTTCATATCCCGAAGATTTCTCCTCACAGACTGTAGATCGGGCCTGCCATACTTTTGTCCCCAAATGTAAGCCACGTTAGTGATTTCAGACTTCTATCCCCACGCACCTGGCCCACACACCCTCCAGGCTGGGGCCCCTGGAGCCACACATCAGGTCTGTGCCTGCCCACTCCACTGGAATTCTGCCCATTCACTTGACCACACGCCTCCAAATTAGGAGAAACCTCCACACAGTCCCTGAAGCCATCCCAATTGTGTAGGCCCGCCCGGGACAAACAAGGGCGTCTGACAACAGCTGAGCATCTACCTCCACTCATACCGTAGTTGGATGTCACCAGGGTAGTAGATTGAACCTCACAGGTCCCTAGGCCGTAATCGGACCCATTGCTTTGGTTTCCAGGCATCTCTCCTCAGAGGCATGTTTTCAAATACCAGCATGCGGGGGTTTCTGGAGGCAAATCTTGTCTCGACATGGGAAAATAGCAGGCTGGAACTGTGTCAAAACTTCCGGTTAGGAGAATCCTTCAGGGCCCAGTGCCACCACCCCTTTCCAAGGTCTCCATGGACACAAACCCCACATTAGGTTCCATCCGCCGGAGAGTCCATTTCAATCTCTGGCTTCTCGGTTGCTCCCCCAGAGCCAGCAGATAGAACCTGTCTTGTCGCTAGGAGACGATTGAGATGCGAGGCGGCTTGCCCAGGACTCCGCCCTTAGAACCCTGCTCTGGCGTCGTTCCATATGGAACGTCCTGGACCCATCCAAAAGGTCTCAAATGTCCTGCAAAAAGGAATCCTTGCGTTTTGGAGCATCTCACAACTCCCAACCTGGGAAAACCGTGATGGCTTTCTGAAGCCCCCACCCCCCCTTCTGAAGGGGAAATCATGGACAGGAACTCCAACCTGAGCCAACGTCTGATCCTCGCCCTGAATTCAGATGCACGACATCTCGATGCAGCTCTGCAGAGTGTGCCGGCCTTGCCCTCGCCCTTAAACCTATGTGAAACTTCTGTTCTCCAATGTCCGTCCTCACACTCCTGGGCCCCAAGACCTCACGTTTGGCAATTCTGGACCCACCAGGCAGCACTCTGCCTGCCCTCCAGATAAAAAGCAAAATGTTGCCCTATGGAGCTTCCCAGACACCCGAAATGAGGATAGACCTACACGGCACCCTTCTGTACACAAATTATATCGACAAATCTGGGCACTAATACACTGTCTCACACAGCCTGAGCCCGGACTCCTGACAACCACCCAGACAGCTGACCGCACAGTGAGCACAACAGACCCGCCATGGCCTTAGCTCGTCATCTCTTCCCAACCTAGCTTCTCAGGCTTCAGGACATAGACCTTAACTCCACACCCCGCCAAGGGGTGAATGTGATGCAGAAATCAGAACTCCTCCTTCCCTATGGCAAGAAACCTTGTGGTTGGCATGTTGTCCCACGTTCAGTGTAGGAGAAACCAGCGTTCACCATGAGGCCCCGCCGTGCTTGAGTACGAAGAGGGCACAAACACGCATTGTGACCCTCAGCGTGAGTCCTGTCCTCTAGTAAGTCCTCTCAGTGGCTGGACCATTAGACGTCATAATGGGCTTGCCATGCCCCTAAGCCCCAAGTTTTAACCAGCTTTCTGGTTGTCCAGTCGCCCCTCCCCAGGGCTCTGCCGTGGAAACTCTCTTTTGGTGGGACACGTGAGGTGAAAACAAAACAAAACGGACTCCTCCCATCTCAAAGAATAACCCCAAACTCTTGGGATTGGGCCAAATGCCCAGAGAGGAAGACTCGTCCATGGCCCATGAGGCCACCCGGACATTCCACGGCCATCAGTGACCAATATCCAGAGACAAAATCTTGAGCAAGCGTCTCACACTCGCCCCCTTGTTCATATCCTGAAGAGTTCTCCTCACGGTCTGTAGATCAGTCCTGCAATACCTACGACCTGAAACGTAAGCCGGGTTTGTGTTTTCAGACAAGTGTCCCCACAGCCCTGGCCCACAAAACTTACAGGCACAGGTTCTTGGAGCCAAACCTGAGGACTGTACCTGGGATTTCTGCCCATTCCATTGGCCACAAACCTAGAAATAGGATGATAAACCTCCAAAGTGCCCGGGGCCATCCCAATAGTGTTGACTGCCCAGGAAAAACAAGGGCGGTCGGACACCAGCTGAGCATCTACCTGCACTTAGACCCGTGGGCAGATGTCCCCAGAGGTAAATTGGAATGAGCAGGCCCCTAGATCCTAAACGGATCCATTGCTTTGTTTTCCAGGCATCTCTCCTCAGAGACCTGGATTCCAATAGCAGCATATGGCTGTTTCTTGAGGCACCCATCAGAACAAATCTCGTCTCCACGTGGGAATCATGCACGTTGGAGCTGTGTCAAAGCCTCTGGTTAGGAGAACCCTTCAGGGACCCTGTGCCACTGCCTCATTCCAAGTTCTCCATGGACATAAACCCACATTAGGACCCATCCACAAGAGTCCATTTCAACTCAACCCTCTCAGTTTCTCCCCCAGATCCAGCAGATCTAACCAGTCTTGTCACTAGGACACAAGAGGAATAAGAGTCGGGCTTCCCAGCCATCCATCCTTAGAACCCTACTCGTAATCGATCCGTATGGGAAGTCCTGGAGCCAACCAACAGGTCTCAATCGCCCTGCAGAAGAATCTTTACGGTTTGGAGCATCTCACAACTCCCATCGTGGGAAAAATTCCATGGCCTCGTGATCCACCACCTCTTCATGAAGAGGGCCATAAGGGACAGAAACTCCAACCTGAGCGTTCGTCAGATCCTCACCTGATTTCAGATGCACGATATCTCGTTTCAGCTCTGCAGAGCGTACCTGCCATGCCCTTGCCCAGAAACCTAAGTTTGCCTGTGTTCTCAGACTTCTGTCCTCAACTCCTGGCCCACAAGCCCTCCAGTTTGGCAATTCCAGTACTACAATGCAGCCCTCTGCCTGCCGTCCAGAAGAAAAAACATTACCCTCTGGGGCTAACCAGAAGCCCCAAAGGAGGATCAACCTTTTCGCCACGTGACTGTACCCCAATTCTACAGGATGCCCTGGGCACTCATGCCCTTTCTGTCACAGCCTGAGCCTGGACCTCCCGACCCACACCCAGCCAGCTGGACTCACACTGAACACTTCGGACCTGCCAAAGCCTTAGGTCATCATCTCTTCCCAACTTCGGTTTTCAGGCTTCAGAACCTAGACGTTTTCTCCAATCACTGCCCAGGGTTGAACATGAGGCAGAAATCAGAAATCCTTCCCCATGGCAAGAAATCTTGTGGTTGCCGTGTTGCCCAACGTTCAGTGTAGTTGATAGCAGTGTGGCCCTTTGACCCCGCCATGGTTGAGGGCCGCGTTGGTCACAAATACGCATTGTGACACTCAGCGTGAGCCCAGGCCCCAAGTAAGGTCTCTCAGTGGCTGGACCAAGAGATGGCATATTGGGCTTGCCATGCCCCTAGGCCCCAACTTTTAACCATAGTTCGTGTTGTCCATTCGCCCCTCCCCAGTGCTCTGCTTTAGAATGAGGTAACCAAACTGAAAGGACTCCTCCCATCCCACAGATTGACCCCCAAATTGGGATCGGGCCAAATCCACAGAGAGGAAGACTCATCCATGGCCCATGAGGCCTCCCCGACATTCCACGCCCATCGTTGACACAAAATCCAGAGACAAAAGCCTGAATAAGCGCCTCACACTCGCTCTTTCTTCCTATCCCAAAGAGTTCCCCTCACGGTCTGTAGATCGGGACTGCCATACCTACGTCCCCAAAACAAGCCGAGTGTGTGTTTTCAGACTTCTATCCCCACGTTCCTGGCTTCCACACCCACCAGCCTGGGGACCCTGGAGCCACACATCAGGTCTGTGCCTCTAAACTCCACGGGAATTCTGCCCCTTCCATTGACCACAATAATACAAACTAGGAGAAACCTCCCAAGTCCCCAAGGCCATCCCCATAGTATAGAACGCCCAGGACAAACAAGGGCTGCCTGGAACCAGCTGAGCATCCATCTCCACTCATACTGTAGATGGATGTCCCCAGAGAAGGAGATTGAACGGGACAGGGCCCTAGGCCCTAATGGGGTCCATTGTTTTGGTTTCCTGCTATCTCTCATCAGAGGCCTGGTTTCCAATATCAGCATGTGGGGCTTTCCTGAGGCACCAATCAGATCAAATCTAGTCTCCACATGGGAAACTTGTCTTTTGGAGATGACGCAAAACCTCTGCTTAGGAGAAGCATTCAGGGTCCGTGTGCCACCGCCCCGTGCCAAGGTCTCCATGCATACAAACCCACAATAGGACCCATCCGCAGGAGAGTCCATTTCAAATCAGCCCCCTCCGTTGCTCCCCTAGAGCTAGCATATCAAAAGTGTCTGTTAACTAGGAGACAGTTAGAATCGAGGCAGTCTGCCCAGGGTTCCATCCTTCGATCCCTGCTTTGCTGTCGTTCCGTATGAAACATCCTGGAGCGATCCAACAGATCTCAATTGTTGATCAGAAAAAATCCTTGTGGCTTGGAGCATATCCCAACTCCCCTCCTGGGTAAACCTCCATGGCCTCGAGATGCTGCCCCCTTCAAAAAAGGACCATAATGGACAGAAACTCCAACCTGAGCCTAGGTCTGAACCCTCCCTGACTTCAGATGCACTAAGTCCCGATTCGGATGTGCAGATAGTGCCTGCCGTGCCCTCGCCCCGAAACCTACGCCTAACTTGTGTTCTCATTCTTCCGTCCTCACACTCCTTGCCCAAAGGGCATCCAGTTTGGGAATTCCGGAGCCACAACGCAGCACTCGGCCTGCCCTCCAGAAGAAAAACGTTGCCCTTGGGGCTACCCAGAAACGCTAAATGAGGATCAAGCTGCACGGCACTCGACTCTCCCCCATTTATACAATATACCCTGAAAACTAATGCCTGGTCTGACGCAGCCTAGGCCTGAACCTCCCGACCAACACTCAGCGACCTGGCTCCACACTGAGCACGTCGGACCTGTCATGGACTTAAGTCGTCATCTCTTCCCAAGCTCGGTTTTCAGACTACACAACCTAGACCATAACTCCAATCACGGCCCAGCGGTGAAAGAGATGAAAAAAATCAGAACTACTACTTCCCCATGGCAAGAATACATGTGGTTGGCATGGAGCCCAACGTTCAGTGTAAGAGCAACAGTGTGGACCGTGATTCCCGCCCATGCTTGAGCGCCTAGAAAGCATAAACACACATTGTGACCCTCAGTGTGAGTTCTGTCCTCAAGGAAGGCCTCTCAGTGGCTGGAACTAACCATAGTTCGGTTTGTCCATTCGCCCCTCCCCAGGGCTCTGCTTTGAAATCCCTCTTTTGGTGGGACACCTGAGGTAACCAAACTGAAAGGACTCCTCCCATCCCCAAGATGGACCCAAAACAAATGGGGTTCGTGCCAAATCCACAGAGAGGAAGACTTGTCCATGGCCCATGAGGCCTTCTCGTCATTCCATGGCCATTGTTGACACAAAATCCAGAGACAAAAGCCTGAATAAATGCCTCACACTCACTCTTTCTTCATATCCCGAAGATTTCTCCTCACAGACTGTAGATCGGGCCTGCCATACTTTTGTCCCCAAATGTAAGCCATGTTAGTGATTTCAGACTTCTATCCCCACGCACCTGGCCCACACACCCTCCAGGCTGGGGCCCCTGGAGCCACACATCAGGTCTGTGCCTGCCCACTCCACTGGAATTCTGCCCATTCACTTGACCACACGCCTCCAAATTAGGAGAAACCTCCACGGTCCCTGAAGCCATCCCAATTGTGTAGGCCGCCCGGGACAAACAAGGGCGTCTGACAACAGCTGAGCATCTACCTCCACTCATACCGTAGTTGGATGTCACCAGGGTAGTAGATTGAACCTCACAGGTCCCTAGGCCGTAATTGGACCCATTGCTTTGGTTTCCAGGCATCTCTCCTCAGAGGCATGTTTTCAAATACCAGCATGCGGGGGTTTCTGGAGGCAAATCTTGTCTCAACATGGGAAAATAGCAGGCTGGAACTGTGTCAAAACTTCCGGTTAGGAGAATCCTTCAGGGCCCAGTGCCATCACCCCTTTCCAAGGTCTCCATGGACACAAACCCACATTAGGTTCCATCCGCCGGAGAGTCCATTTCAATCTGGCTTCTCGGTTGCTCTCCCAGAACCAGCAGATAGAACCTGTCTTGTCGCTAGGAGACGATTGAGATGCGAGGCGGCTTGCCCATGACTCCGCCCTTAGAACCCTGCTCTGGCGTCGTTCCATATGGAACGTCCTGGACCCATCCAAAAGGTCTTAAATGTCCTGCAAAAGGAATCCTTGCGTTTTGGAGCATCTCACAACTCCCAACCTGGGAAAACCGTGATGGCTTTCTGAAGCCCCCACCCCCTTTCTGAAGGGGAAATCATGGACAGGAACTCCAACCTGAGCCAACGTCTGATCCTCGCCCTGAATTCAGATGCACGACATCTCGATGCAGCTCTGCAGAGTGTGCCGGCCTTGCCCTCGCCCTTAAACCTATGTGAAACTTCTGTTCTCCAGTGTCCGTCCTCACACTCCTGGGCCCCAAGACCTCACGTTTGGCAATTCTGGACCCACCAGGCAGCACTCTGCCTGCCCTCCAGATAAAAAGCAAAATGTTGCCCTATGGAGCTTCCCAGACACCCGAAATGAGGATAGACCTACACGGCACCCTTCTGTACACAAATTATATCGACAAATCTGGGCACTAATAGACTGTCTGACACAGCCTGAGCCCGGACTCCTGACAAACACCCAGACAGCTGACCGCACAGTGAGCACAACAGACCCGCCATGGCCTTAGCTCGTCATCTCTTCCCAACCTAGCTTCTCAGGCTTCAGGACATAGACCTTAACTCCACACCCCGCCAAGGGGTGAATGTGATGCAGAAATCAGAACTCCTCCTTCCCTATGGCAAGAAACCTTGTGGTTGGCATGTTGTCCCATGTTCAGTGTAGGAGAAACCAGCGTTCACCATGACGCCCGGCCCATGCTTGAGTACGAAGAGGGCACAAACACGCATTGTGACCCTCAGCGTGAGTCCTGTCCTCTAGTAAGTCCTCTCAGTGGCTGGACCATTAGACGTCATAATGGGCTTGCCATGCCCCTAAGCCCCAAGTTTTAACCAGCTTTATGGTTGTCCAGTCGCCCCTCCCCAGGGCTCTGCCCTGGAAACTCTCTTTTGGTGGGACACGTGAGGTGAAAACAAAACAAAACGGACTCCTCCCATCTCAAAGAATAACCCCAAACTCTTGGGATAGGGCCAAATGCCCAGAGAGGAAGACTCGTCCATGGCCCATGAGGCCACCCGGACATTCCACGGCCATCCATCAGTGACCAATATCCAGAGACAAAATCTTGAGCAAGCGTCTCACACTCGCCACCTTGTTCATATCCTGAAGAGTTCTCCTCACGGTCTGTAGATCAGTCCTGCAATACCTACGACCTGAAACATAAGCCGGTTTGTGTTTTCAGACAAGTGTCCCCACAGCCCTGGCCCACAAAACTTACAGGCACAGGTTCTTGGAGCCAAACCTGAGGACTGTACCTGGGATTTCTGCCCATTCCATTGGCCACAAACCTAGAAATAGGATGATAAACCTCCAAAGTGCCCGGGGCCATCCCAATAGTGTTGACTGCCCAGGAAAAACAAGGGCGGTCGGACACCAGCTGAGCATCTACCTGCACTTAGACCCGTGGGCAGATGTCCCCAGAGGTAAATTGGAATGAGCAGGCCCCTAGATCCTAATCGGATCCATTGCTTTGTTTTCCAGGCATCTCTCCTCAGAGACCTGGATTCCAATAGCAGCATATGGCTGTTTCTTGAGGCACCCATCAGAACAAATCTCGTCTCCACGTGGGAATCATGCACGTTGGAGCTGTGTCAAAGCCTCTGGTTAGGAGAACCCTTCAGGGACCCTGTGCCACTGCCTCATTCCAAGTTCTCCATGGACACAAACCCACATTAGGACCCATCCACAAGAGTCCATTTCAACTCAACCCTCTCAGTTTCTCCCCCAGATCCAGCAGATCTAACCAGTCTTGTCACTAGGACACAAGAGGAATAAGAGTCGGGCTTCCCAGCCATCCATCCTTAGAACCCTACTCGTAATCGATCCGTATGGGAAGTCCTGGAGCCAACCAACAGGTCTCAATCGCCCTGCAGAAGAATCTTTACGGTTTGGAGCATCTCACAACTCCCATCGTGGGAAAAATTCCATGGCCTCGTGATCCACCACCTCTTCATGAAGAGGGCCATAAGGGACAGAAACTCCAACCTGAGCGTTCGTCAGATCCTCACCTGATTTCAGATGCACGAGATCTCGTTTCAGCTCTGCAGAGCGTACCTGCCATGCCCTCGCCCAGAAACCTAAGTTTGCTTGTGTTCTCAGACTTCTGTCCTCAACTCCTGGCCCACAAGCCCTCCAGTTTGGCAATTCCAGTACTACAATGCAGCCCTCTGCCTGCCGTCCAGAAGAAAAAAAAAACATTACCCTCTGGGGCTAACCAGAAGCCCCAAAGGAGGATCAACCTTTTCGCCACGTGACTGTACCCCAATTCTACAGGATGCCCTGGGCACTCATGCCCTTTCTGTCACAGCCTGAGCCTGGACCTCCCGACCCACACCCAGCCAGCTGGACTCACACTGAACACATCGGACCTGCCAAAGCCTTAGGTCATCATCTCTTCCCAACTTCGGTTTTCAGGCTTCAGAACCTAGACGTTTTCTCCAATCACTGCCCAGGGTTGAACATGAGGCAGAAATCAGAAAATCCTTCCCCATGGCAAGAAATCTTGTGGTTGCCGTGTTGCCCAACGTTCAGTGTAGTTGATAGCAGTGTGGCCCTTTGACCCCGCCATGGTTGAGGGCCGCGTTGGTCACAAATACGCATTGTGACACTCAGCGTGAGCCCAGTCCCCAAGTAAGGTCTCTCAGTGGCTGGACCAAGAGACGGCATATTGGGCTTGCCATGCCCCTAGGCCCCAATTTTTAACCATAGTTCGTGTTGTCCATTCGCCCCTCCCCCAGTGCTCTGCTTTAGAATGAGGTAACCAAACTGAAAGGACTCCTCCCATCCCACAGATTGACCCCCAAATTGGGATCGGGCCAAATCCACAGAGAGGAAGACTCATCCATGGCCCATGAGGCCTCCCCGACATTCCACGCCCATCGTTGACACAAAATCCAGAGACAAAAGCCTGAATAAGCGCCTCACACTCGCTCTTTCTTCTTCCTATCCCAAAGAGTTCCCCTCACGGTCTGTAGATCGGGACTGCCATACCTACGTCCCCAAAACAAGCCGAGTGTGTGTTTTCAGACTTCTATCCCCACATTCCTGGCTTCCACACCCACCAGCCTGGGGACCCTGGAGCCACACATCAGGTCTGTGCCTCTCAACTCCACGGGAATTCTGCCCCTTCCATTGACCACAATCATACAAACTAGGAGAAAAACCTCCAAAGTCCCCAAGGCCATCCCCATAGTATAGAACGCCCAGGACAAACAAGGGCTGCCTGGAACCAGCTGAGCATCCATCTCCACTCATACTGTAGATGGATGTCCCCAGAGAAGGAGATTGAACGGGACAGGGCCCTAGGCCCTAATGGGGTCCATTTTTTTTTGGTTCCTGCTATCTCTCATCAGAGGCCTGGTTTCCAATATCAGCATGTGGGGCTTTCCTGAGGCACCAATCAGATCAAATCTAGTCTCCACATGGGAAACTTGTCTTTTGGAGATGATGCAAAACCTCTGCTTAGGAGAAGCATTCAGGGTCCGTGTGCCACCGCCCCGTGCCAAGGTCTCCATGCACACAAACCCACAATAGGACCCATCCGCAGGAGAGTCCATTTCAAATCAGCCCCCTCCGTTGCTCCCCTAGAGCTAGCATATCAAAAGTGTCTGTTAACTAGGAGACAGTTAGAATCGAGGCAGTCTGCCCAGGGTTCCATCCTTCGATCCCTGCTTTGCTGTCGTTCCGTATGAAACATCCTGGAGCGATCCAACTGATCTCAATTGTTGATCAGAAAAAATCCTTGTGGCTTGGAGCATATCCCAACTCCCCTCCTGGGTAAACCTCCATGGCCTCGAGATGCTGCCCCCTTCAAGAAAGGACCATAATGGACAGAAACTCCAACCTGAGCCTAGGTCTGAACCCTCCCTGACTTCAGATGCATGAAGTCCCGATTCGGATGTGCAGATAGTGCCTGCCGTGCCCTCGCCCCGAAACCTACGCCTAACTTGTGTTCTCATACAATATACCCTGAAAACTAATGCCTGGTCTTACGCAGCCAAGGCCTGAACCTTCCGACCAACACTCAGCGACCTGGCTCCACACTGAGCACGTCGGACCTGTCATGGACTTAAGTCGTCATCTCTTCTCAAGCTCGGTTTTCAGACTACACAACCTAGACCTTAACTCCAATCATGGCCCAGCGGTGAAAGAGATGAAAAAAATCAGAACTACTACTACTTCCCCATGGCAAGAATACATGTGGTTGGCATGGAACCCAACGTTCAGTGTAGGAGCAACTGTGTGGACCATGATTCCCGCCCATGCTTGAGCGCCTAGAAAGCATAAACACACATTGTGACCCTCAGTGTGAGTTCTGTCCTCAAGGAAGGCCTCTCAGTGGCTGGAAGTAACCATAGTTCGGTTTGTCCATTCGCCCCTCCCCAGGGCTCTGCTTTGAAATCCCTCTTTTGGTGGGACACCTGAGGTAACCAAACTGTAAGGACTCTTCCCATCCCCAAGATGGACCCAAAAACAATTGGGTTCGTGCCAAATCCACAGAGAGGAAGACTTGTCCATGGCCCATGAGGCCTCCTCGTCATTCCATGGCCTTTGTTGACACAAAATCCAGAGACAAAAGCCTGAATAAATGCCTCACACTCACTCTTTCTTCATATCCCGAAGATTTCTCCTCACAGACTGTAGATTGGGCCTGCCATACTTATGTCTCCAAATGTAAGCCACGTTAGTGATTTCAGACTTCTATCCCCACGCACCTGGCCCACACACCCTCCAGGCTGGGGCACATGGAGCCACACATCAGGTCTGTGCCTGCCCACTCCACTGGAATTCTGCCCATTCACTTGACCACACGCCTCCAAATTAGGAGAAACCTCCACGGTCCCTGAAGCCATCCCAATTGTGTAGCCCGCCCGGGACAAACAAGGGCGTCTGACAACAGCTGAGCATCTACCTCCACTCATACCGTAGTTGGATGTCACCAGGGTAGTAGATTGAACCTCACAGGTCCCTAGGCCATAATCGGACCCATTGCTTTGGTTTCCAGGCATCTCTCCTCAGAGGCACGTTTTCAAATACCAGCATGCGGGGGTTTCTGGAGGCAAATATTTTCTCGACATGGGAAAATAGCAGGCTGGAACTGTGTCAAAACTTCCGGTTAGGAGAATCCTTCAGGGCCCGGTGCCACCACCCCTTTCCAAGGTCTCCATGGACACAAACCCACATTAGGTTCCATCCGCAGGAGAGTCCATTTCAACTCTGGCTTCTCGGTTGCTCCCCCAGAGCCAGCATATAGAACCTGTCTTGTCGCTAGGAGACGATTGAGATGCGAGGCGGCTTGCCCAGGGCTCCGCCCTTAGAACCCTGCTCTGGCGTCGCTCCATATGGAACATCCTGGACCCATCCAAAAGGTCTCAAATGTCCTGCAGAAGGAATCCTTGCGTTTTGGAGCATCTCACAACTCCCAACGTGGGAAAACCGTGGTGGCTTTCTGAAGCCCCCACCCCCTTTCTGAAGGGGAAATCATGGACAGGAACTCCAACCTGAGCCAACGTCTGATCCTCGCCCTGAATTCAGATGCACGACATCTCGATGCAGCTCTGCAGAGTGTGCCGGCCTTGCCCTCGCCCTTAAACCTATGTGAAACTTCTGTTCTCCAATGTCCGTCCTCACACTCCTGGGCCCCAAGACCTCACGTTTGGCAATTCTGGACGCACCAGGCAGCACTCTGCCTGCCCTCCAGATAAAAAGCAAAATGTTGCCCTATGGAGCTTCCCAGACACCCGAAATGAGGATAGACCTACACGGCACCCTTCTGTACACAAATTATATCGATAAATCTGGGCACTAATACACTGTCTGACACAGCCTGAGCCCGGACTCCTGACAAACACCCAGACAGCTGACCGCACAGTGAGCACAACAGACCCGCCATGGCCTTAGCTCGTCATCTCTTCCCAACCTAGCTTCTCAGGCTTCAGGACATAGACCTTAACTCCACACCCCGCCAAGGGGTGAATGTGATGCAGAAATCAGAACTCCTCCTTCCCTATGGCAAGAAACCTTGTGGTTGGCATGTTGTCCCATGTTCAGTGTAGGAGAAACCAGCGTTCACCATGACGCCCGGCCCATGCTTGAGTACGAAGAGGGCACAAACACGCATTGTGACCCTCAGCGTGAGTCCTGTCCTCTAGTAAGTCCTCTCAGTGGCTGGACCATTAGACGTCATAATGGGCTTGCCATGCCCCTAAGCCCCAAGTTTTAACCAGCTTTATGGTTGTCCAGTCGCCCCTCCCCAGGGCTCTGCCCTGGAAACTCTCTTTTGGTGGGACACGTGAGGTGAAAACAAAACAAAACGGACTCCTCCCATCTCAAAGAATAACCCCAAACTCTTGGGATCGGGCCAAATGCCCAGAGAGGAAGACTTGTCCATGGCCCATGAGGCCACCCGGACATTCCACGGCCATCAGTGACACAATATCCAGAGACAAAATCTTGAGCAAGCGTCTCACACTCGCCCCCTTGTTCATATCCTGAAGAGTTCTCCTCACGGTCTGTAGATCTGTCCTGCAATACCTACGACCCGAAACCTAAGCCGGGTTTGTGTTTTCAGACAACTGTCCCCACAGCCCTGGCCCACAAAACCTACAGGCACAGGTTCTTGGAGCCAAACCTGAGGACTGTACCTGGGATTTTTGCCCATTCCATTGGCCACAAACCTAGAAATAGGATGATAAACCTCCAAAGTGCCCGGGGCCATCCCAATAGTGTTGACTGCCCAGGAAAAACAAGGGCAGTCGGACAACAGCTGAGCATCTACCTGCACTTAGACCCGTGGACAGATGTCCCCAGAGGTAAATTGGAATGAGCAGGCCCCTAGATCCTAATCGGATCCATTGCTTTGTTGTCCAGGCATCTCTCCTCAGAGGCCTGGATTCCAATAGCAGCATATGGCTGTTTCTTGAGGCACCCATCAGAACAAATCTCGTCTCCACATGGGAATCATGCACGTTGGAACTGTGTCAAAGCCTCTGGTTAGGAGAACCCTTCAGGGACGCTGTGCCACTGCCTCATTCCAAGTTCTCCATGGACACAAACCCACATTAGGACCCATCCACAAGAGAGTCCATTTCAACTCAACCCTCTCAGTTTCTCCCCCAGATCCAGCAGATCTAACATGTCTTGCCACTAGGACACAAGAGGAATGAGAGTCGGGCTTTCCAGCCATCCATCCTTAGAACCCTACTCGTAATCGATCCATATTGGAAGGTCTGGAGCCAACCAACAGGTCTCAATCGCCCTGCAGAAGAATCTTTACGGTTTGGAGCATCTCACAACTCCCATCGTGGGAAAAATTCCATGGCCTCGTGATCCACCACCTCTTCATGAAGAGGGCCATAAGGGACAGAAACTCCAACCTGAGCGTTCGTCAGATCCTCACCTGATTTCAGATGCACGAGATCTCGTTTCAGCTCTGCAGAGCGTACCTGCCATGCCCTCGCCCAGAAACCTAAGGTTGCTTGTGTTCTCAGACTTCTGTCCTCAACTCCTGGCCCACAAGCCCTCCAGTTTGGCAATTCCAGAACTACAATGCAGCCCTCTGCCTGCCGTCCAGAAGAAAAAAAAACATGCCCTCTGGGGCTAACCAGAATCCCCTGAAATATATGGGGAAAAAATCCCTAGAAATACAGCAATAATCACTGGCTGCTCTTTATTGATCCAGATCCTGCAGTAGGCAAAGAAGATCTGGTTTTAGCCAGAGGATGATCTCCGTTTCTCTTCATGATCTGGCATTTCCTGCAAGCCAGGCATGGGGCTCTGCACTAGAGCTGCTGCAAATGCTGGGTGGCCCTCACTGTCCCTTTTCTCTTCTCAGGGGGACATGGTGATAAACCTCCAAAGTGCATGTCCATGGTGCAGTGTGACAGGCTTTACCACAGGGAGATAAAAGACTGCCAAGGGTAGGTTGGAGCTGGGAAAAGCCACTTAGGAACAGATTTTCAGGGGAGGACATAGACAAGGGCAAAGCGAAGAATGAGGATGAGTGTGTCAAGTTTCAAAGTGCCAGGAGGCAGCACAGTGCATTCGGGAAAACTACAGCAAGTTCATGACAACCGACAGCTGATCTGGCAGCATCACCTGGGGATGGAGGCTGAGCCCCGGGGTTAACACTAGGGGTGAGATGGTTTGTATACTATGCCGAGGAGGTGAGGTTCTACACTGTGGGGGCACAGGGAGCTACCGGAGGATTTCAAATATCAGAATCGTAACCATAATAGAGTATTTAATTGCATCCTAGCTTTCATCAAGGGTAAGATGCACTATAGTTTATGTTTGACTAAGAAAGAGAAATGCTGACAGTTAAACTAGGATATGTCATCAAGTGCAACGTGAGTGCCACCTTAAGAGATATTAAAATGGGGGGGGGGGGGAAAAATCTTAGAACTATAAATTGTGGTACTAGAATAATTAAGAAAAATAATACAAGAACACTTGGATCAACAAAAAAAATTGATTATTGCTTACCATGTGCCCCAAACTATATTAAGTCTCCAAACGTTTTATATCATTTGCAAGATCAGATATATATAAAATTACATTTAAAGTTTTTTTTAAAATATCAGCAAATATTTTCATTTAAATGCAAATTTCAAAGAAAATGTACTTTTCCAATCACGACATTTTATCCTACTGTTTTTTAATTTTGTCAAAAACAGATAAAATGTTTAGTGAGACTATAAATGTTTGATCGAAAAAAATGATTAATAGATGTAGGTTCAAATTATTATGCTCCAGTAAAAATGATTTAGTCTTTGATGAACATCTGTTTGGTAATATGTTGTATCCAGATATAGTAAATTAATGAAATATATAAAATTATAGGGAAATGACACTTTCCGTTCCATTATGAGTAGAGCTTTTAAAATGCTATTTGTCACAACCTGTCATCTTGTCATTATGTAGCATTATGTAACATTTAAAAAATGTATACTCTTCACTTTGAAGATTTAGAAATCTAAAATATGACTTTCTATCGTTTGTGTTTCCATATTCTTTAATGCCAGTTTGAACAAATCCACATGCTTTGATTCGAAGGTAATAAATTCCTCTTATTTGGAAAAATGATGTTTATTTTTGTTCTCTCACCCTTAGCAGGTGGATTCATTTTAGCACACTTCAGAGTTATAATTTCAGGCTTATTAAAAACATTTTTATGATCTACATAGATGAATGAAACGTTTATTTTATTAAATTATTCGCCAAAAAATCTGTTATTTTTAAAAATGTATTTCCTTTAAGGGTTATTTTAGAGCATTCAGAGAGGATCTAGGAGTGTGGTATTATGCAATTTTTAAGTAGGTATGAAATGGTTATTTATATGATTGTTGCCCTGGGGAAGACTGAAAGAACAACCCGATCTACGGTTAAAAATTGGGGCCTGGGGGCATGGCAAGCCCAATATGCTGTCTCTCCATCCAGCCACTGAGAGGCCTTACCTGAGGACTGGGCTCAGGCTGAGGGTCACAATGTGTGTTTGTGACCAAGGTGGCCCGCAAGCATGGGCGGGGCCTCATGGGCAACACAGGTTTCAACGACACTGAACCTTGGACAACATGCCAACCACAAGGTTTCTTGCCATGGGGAAAGAGTTCTGATGTCTGCATCATTTTCAAACCCGGGCCGTGATTGGAGATAAGGTCTAGGTTCTGAAGCCTGAAAACCGAGGTTGAGAAGAGATGACGACCTAAGGCCATGACGGGTCCGATGTGCTCAGTGTGCGGCCAGCTGTCTAGGTGGGGCCAGGAAGTCCAGGCTCAGGCTGTGTCAGAAAGGGCATTAGTGCCCAGGTCAGCCTATATATTTGGGGTACAGCTGAATGGCGTGCCGCGTTTTTCCTCATTTGGGGATTCTGGGTAGCCCAGAGGGCAATGTTTTTCTTCTGGAGGGCAGGCAGAGTGCTGCATTGTAGTTCTGGATTGCCAAACTGGAGGGCTTGTGGGCCAGTAGTCTGAGGACGGAAGTCTGAGAAGCCAAGCTAGGCCTAGGTTTCTGGGTGAGGATATGGCAGGCACAATCTCCAGACCTGAATCGAGATCTCGTGCATCTGAAGTCAGGGCGAGGATCAGACGATTGCTCAGGTTAGACAATCTGTCCCTGATGGCCCCTTCTTGAAAGGGGGGTGGATCACGAGGCCATGGGGGTTTTCCCATGATGGGAGTTGTGAGAATCTCTCAAAAGCAAAGATTCTTCTGCAGGACAATTGAGACCTGTTAGTTGGCTCCTGGACAACGATTCTGAGCAGGGTTCTAAGGATGGATGGCTGGGTAGCCCACCTCGCATGCCAATTGTCTCCAAGCAACAAGACCGGTTAGATCTGCTGGATCTGTGGGAGCAACCGAGGAGGCTGAATTGAAATGGACTCTCCCGTGGATGTGTCCTAATATGATTTTTTGTCTATGGAGACCTTGGAATGAAGCGGTGTCACTGGGGCCCTGAAGGGTTCTCCTAAAGAGAGGCTTTCACACAGCTCCATCATGCAAGTTTCCCATGTGTAGATGAGATTTGTTCGGATGCGTGACTCAAGAAACAGCCATATGCTGTTATTGAAATCCAGGCCTCTGAGGAGAGATGCCTGGAAACCATATCAATGCATCCGATAGGTGCCTAGGGTCCTGTTCGTTCATTTTTACCTCTGGAGACATCAGTCTACGGGTCTGAGTGACGGTAGGTGTTCAGATGGGCCCAGATTGCCCCTGTTTGTCCTGGGAAGCCACAAATATTGGGATGGCCTCAGGGAATTTGGAGGTTTATCCTCTTAGTTGGGTTGTGGCCATTGGAATAGGCACATACAATTCCCTTGGAGAGGAAAAGCACAGTCGTCAGGTTTAGATCCAGGGGCTTGAGCCTGTAGGGTGTGTAGGCCAGGGCTGTTTGGACAGTTGTCTGAAAACACAAACTCGGCTTATGTTTCGGGTCATAGGTATGGCTGGACTGATCTACAGACCATGAGGAGAACTCTTCGGGATATGAAAAAAGGGCGAGTGTGAGGCTCTTGCTCAAGTTTTTATCTCTGGATATCGTGTCACTCATGGTCGTGATATTTCCGGGTGAATTCATGGAAAATGGACGATCCTTACTCTCTGGGGGTTTGGCCCTGTCCAAAGAGTTTGGGGTCATTCTGTGGGATGGAAGAAGTCCATTGTTCTGTTGATGTTGGTTTGTTTTGTTTTGTTTTTCAACCTCAGGTGTCCCACCAAATGAGGGATTCCAGAGTAGAGCCCTGGGGAGGGGCGACTAACAACAACCAGAAATCTGGTTAAAAATTTGGGGCCTAGGGACATGTCAAGCCCATTATGACATCTAATGGTCCAGCCACTGAGAGCACGTACTAGAGGACAGGACTCACGCTGAGGGTCACAATGCGTGTTTATGCCCTCGTCGCACTCAAGAATGGGCAGGGCCTCAGGGTGAGTGCTGGTCTCTCCTACACTGAACATTGGACAACATGCCAACCACAAGGTTTATTGCCATGGGTAAGGAAGAGTTCTGATTTCTGCATCACAGTCACCCCTGGGCAGTGATTAGAGGTAAGGTCTAGGTACTGAAGCCTGAAAACTGAGGTAGGGAAGAGATGATGACCTAAGGCCATGGCGGGTCTGACGTGCTCAGTGTAGGTCAGCTGTCTGGGTGTTGGTCACGAGGTCCGGGCTCAGGTTGTCAGACAGTGCATTAGTGCCCAGGTTCGACTATATATTTTGGGTGCATTCGAGTGCCGTGTAGGTTCTTATCTGAAGAACTCTTCAGGATATGAGGAATGAATGAGACTGAGGCGCGTGCTAGGCTTTTTTCTCTGGATTTTGTGTCAGAGATGGCCGTGGAATGTTGGGGAGGCCTCATGGGCCATGGATGAATCTTGCTCTCTGTGGACTTGGCCCGATCCCAATTGTTTTCCGTCAATCTGTTGGATGGGAGGACTACTTTCAGGTTTGTTACCTCAGGTGTCCCACCAAAAGAGGAATTCCAAATCAGACCCTGGGGAAGATTGAAGGGACAACCCGAACTATGGTTAAAAATTGGGGCCTAGGGACATGTCAAGCCCATTATGACATCTAATTGTCCAGCCACTGGAGGACGTACTAGAGGACAGGACTCTTGCTGAGGGTCAAAATGTGTGTTTATGTTCTCGTCGCACTCAAAAATGGGCGGGGCCTCAGGGTGAGTGCTGGTTTCTCCTACACTGAACATTGGAAAACATGCCAACCACAAGTTTTCTTGCCATGGGTAAGGAAGAGTTCTGATTTCTGCATCACAGTCACCCCTCGGAAGTGATTGGAGGTAAGGTCTAGGTTCTGAAGCCTGAAAACTGAGGTAGGGAAGAGATGATGACCTAAGGCCGTGGCGGGTCTGATGTGCTCAGTGTGCTCAGCTGTCTGGGTGTTGGTCACGAGGTCCTGGCTCAGACAGTGCATTAGTGCCCAGGTTAGACTATATATTTTGGGTGCATTCGAGTGCCGTGTAGGTTCTTATCTGAAGAACTCTTCAGGATATGAAGAATGAGCGAGACTGAGGCGCGTGCTCAGGCTTTTGTCTCTGGATTTTGTATCAGCAATGGTCGTGGAATGTTGGGGAGGTCTCATGGGCCATGGACTAATGTTGCTCTCTGTGGTCTTGGCCCGATACCAATTGTTTTCCGTCAATTTGTTGTCTCCATTGTCCTGCAGCAGAATCTTTGCAGTTGGGAGCTTCTCACAACTCCCATCGTGGGAAAACCCCCATGGCCTCGTAATCCACCCCCACTTCCAGAATGGGCCATCAGGGACAGAATGTCCAACCTGAGCGATCGTCTGATCCTCGCCCTGACTTCAGATGCACGATATCTTGATTCAGGTCTGGAGATTGTGCCTGCCATATCCTCACCAAAATCCTAGGCCTAGCTTGGGTTCTCAGACTTCCGTCCTCAGACTATTGACCCAAAAGCCCTCCAGATTGGCAATCCATACTACAATGCAGCACTCTGCCTGCCCTCCAGAAGAAAAACATTGCCCTCTGGGGCTACACAGAAACCCCAAATGAGGATCAACCTGCACGCAATTCGGCTGTACGCCAAATATATAGGCTGACCTGGGCACTTGCCCTTTCTGACACAGCCTGAGCCTGGACCTCCTGGCCCCACCCAGAGAGCTGGCCGCACACTGAGCACATCGGACAAGCCATGGCCTTAGGTCTTCATCTCTTCTCAACCTCGGTTTTCAGGCTTCAGAATCTAGACCTTATCTCCAATCACGGCTCGGGTTTGAAAATGATGCAGAAATCAGAACTCTTTCCCCATGGCAAGAAACCTTGTGGTTGGCATGTTGTCGAAGGTTCAGTGTAGTTGAAACCAGAGTGGCCAATGTGGCCCCACCCATAGTTGCTGGCCACATTGGTTACAAACAGACATTGTGACCCTCAGCCTGAGCCCAGTCCTCAGGTAAGGCCTCTCAGTGGCTGGATGGAGAGACAGTATTTTGGGCTTACCATGCCCCTAGGCCCCGATTTTTAACCGTAGTTCAGGTTGTAACTTCACTCTTCCCCAGGTTTCTGCTTTGGAATTCCTCTTTTTGTGGGACACCTGAGGTAACAAACCTGAAAGGAGTCCTACCATCCAACAGATTGAGGAAAAACAGTTGGGATCGGGCCAAATCCACAGAGAGCAAGATTTGTCCATGGCCCATTAGGCCTCCCCAACATTCCACGGCCATCGCTGATATAAAATCCAGAGACAAAAGCCTGTGCACGCGCCTCAGACTCGCTCATTCTTCATATCCTGAAGAGTTCTTCAGATAAGAACCTACACGGCACTCGAATGCACCCAAAATATATAGTCTAACCTGGGCACTAATGCACTGTCTGACAACCTGAGCCCGGACCTCGTGACCAACACCCAGACAGCTGACTGCACACTGAGCACATGGACCCGCCATGGCCTTAGGTCATCATCTCTTCCCTACCTCAGTTTTCAGGCTTCAGAACCTAGACCTTATCTCCAATCACTGCCCAGGGGTGACGGTGATGCAAAATCAGAACTCTTCCTTACCCATGGCAAGAAACCTTGTGGTTGGCATGTTGTCCAAACGATCATGTAGGAGAAACCAGCATTCACCCAGAGGCTCCGCCCATTCTTGAGTGAGACGAGGGCATAAACACGCATTGTGACCCTCAGCGTGATTCCTGTCCTCTAGTACGTCCTCTCAGTGGCTGGACCAATAGATATCATAATGGGCTTGATAGGTCCCTTGGCCCCAATTTTTTACCAGATTTCTGGTTGTCCAGTCGCCCCTCCCCTGGGCTCTACTCTGGAATCCCTCATTTGGTGGGACACCTGAGGTTGAAAAACAAAACAAACAAATCAACAACAACAGAACAATGGACTTCTTCCATCTCACAGAATGAACCCAAACTCTTTGGACGGGGCCAAACCCCCAGAGAAAGACTCGTCCATTTCCCATGAAGTCAACCTGATATTTCACAACAATGAGTGACACGATATCCAGAGACAAAAACTTGAGCATAAGCCTCACACTCGCCCTTTTTTCATATCCCGAAGAGTTCTCCTCATGGTCTGTAGATCAGTCCTGCCATACCTATGACCCTAAACATAAGCTGTGTTTGTGTTTTCAGACAACTGTCCAAACAGCCCTGACCTACACACCCTACAGGCTCAGGCCCCTGGAGCCAAACCTGACGACTGTGCTTGCCCTCTCCAAGGGAATTGTATGTGCCCATTCCAGTGGCCACAACCCAACTAAGAGGATAAACCTCCAAAGTCCCTGAGGTCATCCCAATATTTGTGGTTTCCCAGGACAAAAGGGGCAATCTGGGCCCATCTGAGCACCTACTGGTACTCAGTTCCGTAGACTGATGTCCCCAGAGGTAAAAAGGAACGAACAGGCCCCTAGGCACCTATCGGATCCATTGCTTTGGCTTCCAGGCATCTCTCCTCAGAGGCCTGGATTTCAATAACAGCATATGGCTGTTTCTTGACTCACCCATCAGAACAAATCTCATCTACACGTGGGAAAACTTCCACGATGGAGCCGTGTGAAAGCCTCTCTTTAGGAGAACCCTTCAGGGCCCCAGTGCCACCGCTTCATTCCAAGGTATCCATAGACACAAAATAGTATTAGGACAATCCACGAGAGAGCCCATTTCAACACAGCCTCCTCGGTTGCTCCCCCAGATCCAGCAGATCTCACCTGTCTTGTTGCTTGGAAACAACTGTAATGCGAGGTGAGCTACCCAGACGTCCATCCTTAGAACCCTGCTCGGAATCGTTGTCCGGGAGCAAACCAACAGGTCTCAATTGTCCTGCAGAAGAATCTTTGCAGTTGGGAGCTTCTCACAACTCCCATCGTTGGAAAACGCCCATGGCCTCGTGATCCACCCCGCCTTCAAGAAGGGGCCATCAGGGACATAATGTCCAACCTGAGCGATCGTCTGATCCTCGCCCTGACTTCAGAAGCACGAGACCTCGATTCAGGTCTGTAGATTGTGCCTGCCATAGCCTCACGCAGAAACCTAAGCCTATCTTGGGTTCTCAGACTTCCGTCCTCAGACTACTGGCCCACAAGCCCTCCAATTTGGCAATCCAAACTATAATGCAGCACTCTGCCTGCCCTCCAGAAGAAAAACTTTGCCCTCTGGGGCTACCCAGAAACCCCAATTGAGGATTAACCGGGCAGGCAATCTGGCTGTACCCCAAATATATAGTCTGACCTCGGCACTGATGCCCTTTCTGACACAGCCTGAGCCTGGACCTCCTGGCCCCACACAGACAGCTGGCCGCACACTGACCACATCGGACCCGCCATGGCCTTAGTTCGTCATCTCTTCTCAACCTCGGTTTTCAGTCTTCAGAACCTATACCTTATCACCAAACACGGCCCGGGTTTGAAATCAGAACTCTTTCCATATTGCAAGAAAACTTGTGGTTGGCATGTTGTCCAAGCTTCAGTGTACTTGAAAACAGTGTAGCCCATGTGGCCCCGCCCATGCTTGTGGGCCACATTGGTCACAAACACACATTGTGACCCTGAGCCTGACACATGCACGGGACAGTCCATTACAACTCAGACACCTCTGTTGCTCTCTCAGATCCAACAGATCTAACCTTTCTTGTTGCTTGTAGACAAATGGAATGCGAGGTGGGCTACCCAGCCATCCATCCTTAGAACCCTGCTCGGAATCGTTGTCCTTGAGCCAACCAACAGGTCTCCATTGTCCTGCAGAAGAATCTATGCAGTTGGGAGCTTCTCACAACTCCCATCGTGGGAAAACACCCAAGGCCTCGTGATGCACCCCCCCTTCAAGAAGGGGCCATCAGGGACAGAATGTCCAACCTGAGCGATCGTCTGATCCTCGCCCTGACTTCAGATGCTCCTGATCTCAATTCAGGTCTGTAGATTGTGCCTGCCATATCCTCACCCAGAAACGTAGGCCTAGCTTGGGTTCTCAGACTTCCGTCCTCAGACTACTGGCCCACAAGCCCTCCAGTTTGGCAATCCAGAACTACAATGCAGCACTCTGCCTGCCCTCCAGAAGGAAAACATTGCCTTCTGGGGCTACCCAGAAACTCCAAATGAGGATCAACCTGCATGGCATGCGGCTGTACCCAAAATATATAGGCTGACCTGGGCACTAATGCCCTATCTGACACAGCCTGAGCCTGGACCTCCTGGCCCCACCCAGACAGCTGGCCGCACACTGTGCACAGCGGACAAGCGATGGCCTTAGGTCTTCATCTCTTCTCAACCTCGGTTTTCAGGCTTCAGAACCTAGACCTTATCTCCAACCATGGCCCGGGTTTGAAAATGATGCAGAAATCAGAACTCTTTCCCCATGGCAAGAAACCTTGTGGTTGGCATGTTGTCCAAGGTTCAGTATAGTTGAAACCAGGGTTGCCCATGAGGCAAGGCCATGCTTGCGGGCCACATTGGTCACAAACACACATTGTGACCCTCAGCCTGAGCCCAGTCCTCAGGTAAGGCCTCTCAGTGGCAGGATGGAGAGACAGCATACTGGGCTTGCCATGCCCGTAGTCCCCCATTTTTTAACCTAGTTCGCGTTCTGTCTTCACACTTCCCCATGGCTCTGCTTTAGAATTCCTCTTTTGGTGGGACACCAGAGGTAACAAACCTGAAAGGAGTCCTCCCATCCCACAGATTGACGAAAAACAATTGGGATTGGGACAAATCCACAAAGAGCAATATTCGTCCATGGCCCATTAGGCCACTCCAACATTCCACGGCCATCGCTGATATAAAATCCAGAGACAAAAGCATGAGCACGCGCCTCAGACTTGCTCATTCTTAATATCGTGAAGAGTTCTTCAGATAAGAACTTACACGGCACTCGAATGCACCCAAAATATATTGTCTAACCTGGGCACTAATGCACTTTCTGACAACCTGAGCCCGGACCTCGTGACCAACACCCAGACAGCTGACCGCACACTGAGCACATGGACCCGCCATGGCCTTAGGTCATCATCTCTTCCCTACCTCAGTTTTCAGGCTTCAGAACCTAGACCTTATCTCCAATCACTGCCCAGGGGTGACGGTGATGCAAAATCAGAACTCAGAACTTTCCTTACCCATGGCAAGAAACCTTGTGTTGGGCATGTTGTCCAAATTTAGTGTAGGAGAAACCAGCATTCACCCCAGAGCTCCGCCCATTCTTGAGTGCGACGAGGGCATAAACACGCATTGTGACCCTCAGCCTGATTCCTGTCGTCTAGTACGTCCTCTCAGTGGCTGGACCATTAGATGTCATAATGGGGTTGACAGGTCCCTTGGCCCCAATTTTTAACCAGATTTCTGGTTGTCCAGTCGCCCCTCCCCTGGGCTCTACTCTGGAATCCCTCATTTGGTGGGACACCTGAGGTTGAAAAACAAAACAAACAAATCAACAACAACAGAACAATGGACTTCTTCCATCTCACAGAATGAACCCAAACTCTTTGGACGGGGCCAAACCCCCAGAGAGTAAGACTCGTCCATTTCTCATGAAGTCACCCTGATATTTCACGACCATGAGTGACACGATATCCAGAGACAAAAACTTGAGCAAGAGCCTCACATTTACCCGTTTTTCATATCCCGAAGGGTTCTTCTCATGGTCTGTAGATCAGTCCTACCATACCTATGACACGAAACATAAGCCGAGTTTGTGTTTTCAGACAACTGTCCATACAGACCTGGCCTACACACCCCACAGGCTCAGGCCCCTGGAGCTAAACCTGACTACAGTGCGTGGCCTCTCCAAGGGAATTGTATGTGCCCATTCCAATGGCCACAACCCTACTAAGAGGATAAACTTAAAAATACCCTGAGGCCCTCCCAGTATTGTGGTTTCCCCGGACAAACAGGGGCAATCTGGGCCCATCTGAGCACCTACCTGCACTCAGACACGTAGACTGATGTCCACAGAGGTAAAAAGGAACGAAAAAGCCCCTAGGCACCTATCGGACCCATTGCATTGGTTTCCAGGCTTCTCTCCTCAGAGGCCTGGATATCAATAACAGCATATGGCTGTTACTTGACTCACCCATCAGAAAAATCTCATCTACACATGGGAAACTTGCACAATGAAGCTGTGTGAAAGCCTCTCTTTAGGAGAACCCTTCAGGGCCCCAGTGCAACTGCTTTTTTCCAAGGTCTCCATAGACACAAATTCATATTAGGACACATGCACGGTACAGTCCATTTCAACTCAGCCTCCTCGTTTGCTCCCCCAAATCCAGCAGATCTAACCTGTCTTGTTGCTTTGAGACATTTGGAATGCGAGGTGGGCTACCCAGCCATCCATCATTAGAACCCTGCTCGGAATAGTTGTCCTGGAGCCAACCAACAGGTCTCCATTGTCCTGCAGAAGAATCTTTGCAGGTTGGAGCTTCTCACAACTCCCATCGTGGGAAAACCGCCATGGCCTCGTGATCCACCCCCCCTTCAAGAAGGGGCCATCAGGGACAGAGTGTCCAACCTGAGCGATCATCTGATCCTCGCCCTGACTTCAGATGCACCTGATCTCGATTCAGGTCTGTAGATTGTGCCTGCCATATCCTCAACCAGAAACCGAGGACTAGCTTTGGTTCTCAGACTTCCGTCCTCAGACTACTGGCCCACAAGCCCTCCAGTGTGGCAATCCAGAACTACAATGCAGCACTCTGCCTGCCCTCCAGAAGAAAAACATTGCCCTCTGGGGCTACCCAGAAACCCCCAATGTGGATCAACCTGCACGGCATTTGTGTGTACCCCAAATATATAGGCTGACCTGGGCACTAATGCCCTTTCTGACACAGCCTGAGCCTGGACCTCCGGGCCCCACCTAGACAACTGGCCGCACAATGAGCACATCGGACCCGCCATGGCCTTAGGTCGTCATCTCTTCTCAACCTCGGTTTTCAGGCTTCAGAACCTAGACCTTATCTCCAATCACGGCCCGGGTTTGAAAATGATGCAGAAATCAGAACTCTTTCCCCATGGCAAGAAACCTTGTGGTTGGCATGTTGTCCAAGTTTCAGTGTAGTTGAAACCAGTGTGGCCCTTGAGGCCCCGCCCATGCTTGAGGGCCACATTGGTCACAAACACACAGTGTGACCCTCAGCCTGAGCCCAGTCCTCAGGAAAGGCCTCTCAGTGGCTGGATGGAGAGACAGCATACTGGGCTTGTCATGCCCCTAGGCCCCAATTTTTAACCGTAGTTCGGGTTGTCCCTTCACTCTTCCCCAGGGCTCTGCTTTGGAAATCCTCTTTTGGTGGGACACCTGAAGTATCAAACCTAAAAAGAGGCCTCCCATCCCACAGATTGACGAAAAACAATTCGGATCAGGCCAATCCACAGAGAGCAAGATTCGTCCATAGCCCATGAGGCCTCCCCAATATTCCACGGCCATCGCTGATACAAAATCCAGAGACAAAAGCCTGAGCACGCGCCTCAGACTGGCTCATTCTTCATATCCTGAAGAGTTCTTCAGATAAGAACCTACACGGCACTCGAATGCACCCAAAATATATAGTGTAACCTGGGCACTAATGCACTGTATGACAACCTGAGCCCAGACCTCGTAAACAACACCCTGACAGCTGACAGCACACTGAGCATATCAGACCCGCCATGGCTTTAGGTCATCATCTCTTCCCTAGCTCAGTTTTCAGGCTTCAGAACCTAGACCTTATCTCCAATCAATCACTGCCCAAGGGTGACTGTGATGCAGAAATCAGAACTCTTCCTTTACCCATGGAAAGAAATCTTGTGGTTGGCATTTTGTCCAACGTTTAGTGTAGAAGAAACCAGCATTCACCCTGAGACCCCGCCCCCTTCTTGAGTGCACCGAGGGCATAAACACGCATTGTGACCCTCAGCGTGATTCCTGTCCTCTAGTACATCCTCTCAGTGAATGGACCATTAGATGTCATAATGGGCTTGACAAGTCCCTAGGCCCCAATTTTTAACCAGATTTCTGGTTGTCCACTCGCCCCTCCCCAGAGCTCTACTCTGGAATCCCTCATTTTGTGGGGACACCTGAGGTTGAAAAACAAAAAAAAAAAAAAATCAACAACAACAGAACAACGGACTTCTTCCATCCCACAGAATGACCCCAAACTCTTTGGACGGGGCCAAACCCCCAGAGAGTAAGACACGTCCATTTCCCATGAAGTCACCCAGAAATTTCACGACCATGAGTGACACGATATCTAGAGACAAAAACTTGAGCAAGTGCTTCACACTCCCCCTTTATTTCATATCCCGAAGTGTTCTCCTCATTGTCTGTAGATCAGTCCTGCCATACCTATGAACCCGAAACATAAGCCGAGTCTGTGTATTCAGACAACTATCCCAAGAGCCCAGGCATACACACCGTACAGGCTCAGGCCCCTGGAGCCAAACCTGACGACTGTGCTTGCCCTCTCCAAGGGAATTGTATGTGCCCATTCCAATGGCCACAACCCTACTAATAGAATAAACCTCCAAAGTCCCTGAGCCCATCCCAATATTTGTGGCTTACCAGGTCAAACAGGGGAAATCTGGGCCCATATGAGCACTTACCTGCACTCAGACCAGTAGACTGATGTCCCCAGAGGTAAAAAGGAACGAACAGGTCCCTAGGCACCTATCGGATCCATTGCTTTGTTTTCCAGGCATCTCTCCTCAGAGGCCTGGATTTCAATAACAGCATATGGCTGTTTCTGGACTCACCCATCAGAACAAATCTCATCTACACATGGGAAACTTGCACGATGGAGCTGTGTGAAAGCCTCTCTTTAGGAGAATCCTTCAGGGCCCCAGGGCCACCGCTTCATTCCAAGGTCTCCGTAGACACAAAATCATATAAGGACACATCCACGGGAGAGTCCATTTCAACTCAGCCTCCTCGGTTGCTCCCCCAGATCAAGCAGATCTAAACTGTCTTGTTGCTTGGAGATAATTGGAATGCGAGGTGGGCTAGCCAGCACTCCATCCTTAGAACCCTGCTCGGAATCGTTGTCCTGGAGTCAACCAACAGGTCTCAATTGTCCTACAGAAGAATCCTTGCAGTTGGGAGCTTCTCACTACTCCCATCGTGGGAAAACCCCCATGGCCTCGTGATCCACCCCCCTTTTCAAGAAGGGGACATCAGGGACAGAATGTCCAACCTGAGCGATCGTCTGATCCTCGCCCTGACTTCAGACACACGAGATCTCGATTCAGGTCTGTAGATTTTGCCTGCCACATCCTCACTCAGAAACCTAGGCCTAGCTTGGTTTCTCAGACTTCCGTCCTCAGACTACTGGCCCACTAGCCCTCCAGTTTGGCAATCCAGAACTACAATGCAGCACTCTGCCTGCCCTCCAGAAGAAAAACATTGCCCTCTGGGGCTACCCAGAAACCCCCAATGAGGATCAACCTGCACGCCATTCGGATGTACCCCAAATATATAGGCTGACCTGGGCACTATGCCCTTTCTGACACAGCCTGAGCCTGGACCTCCTGGCCCCACCTAGACAGCTGGCTGCACACTGAGCACATCGGACCCGCCATGGCCTTAGGTCCTCATCTCTTCTCAACCTCGGTTTTCAGGCTTCAGAACCTAGACCTTATCTCCAATCACTGCACTGGTTTGAAAATGATGCAGAAATCAGAACTCTTTCCCCATGACAAGAAACCTTGTGGTTGGCATGTTGCCCAAGGTTCAGTGTAGTTGAAACCAGTGTGGACCATGAAGCCCCGCCCATGCTTGCGGGCCACATTGGTTCACAAACACACATTGTGAACTTCAGCCTGAGCCCAGTCCTCAGGAAAGGCCTTTCAGTGGCTGGATGGAGAGACAGCATATCGGGCTTGCCATGCCCCTAGGCCCCAATTTTTAACCATAGTTCGGGTTGTCCCTTCACTCTTCCCCAGGGCTCTGCTTTGGAATTCCTCTTTTGGTGGGACACCTGAGGTATCAAAACTGAAAGAGGCATCCCATCCCACAGATTGACGAGAAAAACATTGGGATCGGGCCAAATCCACAGAGAGCAAGATTCGTCCATGGCCCATGAGGCCTCCCCAACATTCCACGGCCATCGCTGATACAAAATCCAGAGACAAAAGCCTGAGCACGCGCCTCAGACTCGCTCATTCTTCATATCCTGAAGAGTTCTTCAGATAAGGACCTACACGGCACTCGAATGCACCCAAAATATATAGTCTAACCTGGGCACTAATGCACTGTCTGACAACCTGAGCCCGGACCTCGTGACCAACACCCGGACAGCTGACCGCACACTGAGCACATCAGACCCGCCATGGCCTTAGGTCATCATCTCTTCCCTACCTCAGTTTTCAGGCATCAGAACCTAGACCTTATCTCCAATCACTACCCATGGGTGACTGTGATGCAGAAATCAGAACTCTTCCTTACCCATGGCAAGAAACCTTGTGGTTGGCATGTTGTCCAACGTTCAGCGTAGGAGAAACCAGCATTCACCCTGAGGCTCCGCCCATTTTAGTGAAACGAGGGCAGATGCATGCATTGTGACCCTCAGCGTGAGTCCTGTCCTCTAGTACGTCCTCTCAGTGGCTGGACCCTTAGATGTCATAAAGGGCTTGACATGTCCCTAGGCCCCAATTTTTAACCAGATTTCTGGTTGTCCAGTCGCCCCTTCCCAGGGCTCTACTCTGGAATCCCTCATTTGGTGGGACACCTGAGGTTGAAAAACAAAAAAAAAAAACAAATCAACAACAACAGAACAACGGACTTCTTCCATCCCACAGAATGACCCCAAACTCTTTGGACGGGGCCAAATCCCCAGAGAGTAAGACTCGTCCATTTCCCATGAAGTCACCCGGAAATTTCACGACCATGAGTGACACGATATCCATAGACAAAAACTTGAGCAAGAGCCTCACACTCTCCCTTTTTTCATATCCAGAAGAGTTCTCCTCATGGTCTGTAGATCAGTCCTGCCATACATATGACCCGAAACATAAGGCGAGTTTGTGTTTTCAGACAACTAGCCAAACAGCCCTGGCATACACACCCTACAGGCTCAGGCCCCTGGAGCCAAACCTGGCGACTGTGCTTGCCCTCTTCAAGGGAATTTATGTGCCCATTCCAATGCCCACAACCCTACTAAGGGATAAACCTCCAAATTCCCTGAGGCCATCCCAATATTTGTGGCTTCCCAGGACAATCAGGGGCAATCTGGGCCCATCTGAGCACCTACCGGCACTCAGACCCGTAGACTGATGTCCCCAGAGGTCAAAAGGAATGAACAGGCCCCTTGGCACCTATCGGATCCATTTCTTTGGTTTCCAGGCATCTCTCCTCAGAGGCCTGGATTTCAATAACAGCATATGGCTGTTTCTGGACTCACCCATCAGAACAAATCTCATCTACACATGGGAAACTTGCACGATGGAGCTGTGTGAAATCCTCTCTTTAGGAGAACCCTTCAGGGCCCCAGTGCCACCGCTTCATTCCAAGTTCTCCATAGTCACAATATCATATTAGGACACATCCACGGGAGAGTCCATTTCAACTCAGCCTCCTCGGTTGCTCTCCCAGATTCCAGCAGATCTATCCTGTCTTGTTGCTTGGAGACAATTGGAATGCGAGGTGGGCTACCCAGCCATCCATCCTTAGAACCCTGCTCGGAATCGTTGTCCTGGAGCCAACCAACAGGTCTCAATTGTCCTGCAGAAGAATCTTTGGAGTTGGGAGCTTCTCACATCTCCCCTCGTGGGAAAACCCCCGTGGCCTCGTGATCCACCCCTCCTTCAAGAAGGGGCCATCAGGGACAGAATGTCCAACCTGAGCGATCGTCTGATCCTCGTCCTGACTTCAGATGCACGAGATCTTGATTCAGGTTGGTCTGTGGATTGTGCCTGCCATATCCTCACCCAGAAAAATTAGGCCTAGCTTGGATTCTCAGACTTCCGTCCTCAGACTACTGGCCCACAAGCCCTCTAGTTTGGAAATCCAGAACTACAATGCAGCACTCTGCCTGCCCTCCAGAAGAAAAACATTGCCCTCTGGGCTACACAGAAACCACAAATGAGGATCAACCTGCACGCCATTCGGCTGTACCCCAAATATATAGGCTGACCTGGGCACTAATGCCCTTTCTCTGACACAGCCTGAGCCTGGACCTCCTGGCCTCACCCAGACAGCTGGCCTCACAATGAGCACATCGGACCCGCCATGGCCTTAGGTCATCATCTCTTCTCAACCTCGGTTTTCAGTCTTCAGAACCTAGACCTTATCTCCAATCACGGCCCTGGTTTGAAAATGATGCAGAAAACAAAACTCTTTCCCCATGGCAAGAAACCTTGTGGTTGGCATGTTGTCCAAGTTTCAGTGTAGTTGAAACCAGTGTGGCCCATGAGGCCCGGCCCATGCTTGCGGGCCACATTGGTCACAAACTCACATTGTGACCCTGAGCCTGAGCCCAGTCCTCAGGTAAGGCCTCTCAGTGGCTGGATGGAGAGAGAGCATATTGGGCTTGCCATGCCCCTAGGCCCCAATTTTTAACCGTAGTTCGGGTTGTGTCTTCACTCTTCCCCAGGGCTCTGCTTTGGAATTCCTCTTTAGGTGGGACACCTGAGGTAACAAACCTGAAAGGGGTCCTCCCATCCCACAGATTGACGAAAAACAATTGGGATCGGGCCAAATCCACAGAGAGCAAGATTCGTCCATGGCCCATGAGGCCTCCCCAACTTTCCACGGCCATCGCTGATAAAAAATTCAGAGACAAAAGCCTGAGCACGCGCCTCAGACTCGCTCATTCTTCATATCCTGAAGAGTTCTTCAGATAAGAACCTACACGGCACTCGAATGCACCCAAAATATTTAGTCTAACCTGGGCACTAATGCCCTGTCTGACAACCTGAGCCCGGACCTCCTGACCAACACCCAGACAGTTGACCGCACACTGAGCACATCAGACCCGCCATGGCCTTAGGTCATCATCTCTTCCCTACCTCAGTTTTCAGGCTTCAGAACCTAGACCTTATCTCCAATCACTGCCAAGGGGTGACTGTGAGGCAGAAATCAGAACTCTTCCTTACCCATGGCAAGAAACCTTGTGGTTGGCATGTTGTCCAACGTTCAGTGTAGGAGAAACCAGCATTCACCATGAGGCCCCGCCCAACCTTGAGTGTGAAGAGGGCATAAACACGCATTGTGACCCTCAGCGTGAGTCCTGTCCTCTAGTAAGTCCTCTCAGTGGCTGGACCATAGGATGTCATAATGGGCTTGAGATGTCCCTAGGCCCCAATTTTTAACCAGATTTATGGTTGTCCAGTCGCCCCTCCCCAGGGTTCTACTCTGGAATCCCACATTTGGTGGGACACCTGAGGTTGAAAAACAAAACAAAACAATTCAACAACAACAGAACAACGGACTTCTACCATCCCACAGAATGACCCCAAACTCTTTGGACGAGGCCAAACCCCCAGAGAGTAAGACTCGTCCATTTCCCATGAAGTCAACCGGAAATTTCACGACCATGAGTGACACGATATCCAGAGACAAAATCTTGAGCAAGAGCCTCATACTCGCCCTTTTTTCATACCCCAAAGAGTTCTCCTCATGGTCTGTAGATCAGTCCTGCCATACCTATGACCCGAAACATAAGCCGAGTTTCTGTTTTCAGACAACTCTCCAAAACAGCCCTGGCCTACACACCCTACAGGCTCAGGCCCCTGAAGCCAAACCTGACGACTGTGCTTGCCCTCTCCAAGGGAATTGTATGTGCCCATTCCAATGGCCACAATCCTACAAATAGGATAAACCTCCAAAGTCCCTGAGGGTATCCCAATATTTGTGGCTTCCCAGGACTAACAGGGGCAATCTGGGCCCATCTGAGCAACTACCGGTACTCAGACCCAGAGACTGATGGCCCCAGAGGTAAAAAGGAACGAACAGGCCCACTAAGCATCTTTCGGATCCATTGCTTTGGTTTCCAGGCATCTCTCCTCAGAGGCCTGGATTTCAATAACAGCATATGGCTGTTTCTTGACTCACCCATCAGAACAAATCTCATCTACACATGGGAAACTTGCACGATGGAGCTGTGTGAAATCCTCTCTTTAGGAGAACCCTTCAGGGCCCCAGTGCCACCGCTTCATTCCAGGTGTCCGTAGACACAAAATCATATTAGGACACATCCACGGGAGAGTCCATTTCAACTCAGCCTCCTCGGTTACTCTCCCAAATCCAGCAGATCTAATCTGTCTTGTTGCTTGGAGACAATTGGAATTCGAGGTGGGCTACCCAGCCATCCATCCTTAGAAACCTGCTCGGGATCGTTGTCCTCGATCCAAACAACAGGTCTCAATTGTCCTGCAGAAGAATCTTTGCAGTTGGGAGCTTCTCACAACTCCCATCGTAGGTAAACACCCATGGCCTCGTGATCCACCCTCCTTCAAGAAGGGGCCATCAGGGACAGAATGTCCAACCTGAGCGATCGTCTGATCCTCGTCCTGACTTCAGATGCACGAGATCTAGATTCTGGTCTGTAGATTGTGCCTGCCATAAACTCACCCAGAAACCTAGGCCTAGCTTGGTTTCTCAGACTTCCGTCCTCAGACTACTGGCCCACAAGCCCTCCAGTTTGGCAATCCAGAACTACAATGTAGCACTCTGCCTGCCCTCCAGAAGAAAAACATTGCCCTCTCGGGCTACCCAGAAACCCCAAATGAGGATCAACCTGTACGCCATTCTGCTGTACCCCAAATATATAGGCTGACGTGGGCACTAATGCCCTTTCAAACACATCCTGAGCCTGGACCTCCTGGCCCTACCCAGACAGCTGGCCGCACACTGAGCACATCGGACCCGACATGGCCTTAGGATGTCATCTCTTCTTAACCTCGGTTTTCAGGCTTCAGAACCTAGACCTTATCTACAAACACGGCCGGGGTTTGAAAATGATGCAGAAATCAGATCTCTTTCCCCATGGCAAGAAACCTTGTGTTTGCCATGTTGTCCAAGGCTCAGTTTAGTTGAAACCAGTGTGGCCCATGAGCCCCCCCCCCCATGTTTGCGGGCCACATTGGTCACAAACACACATTGTGACCCTCAGCCTGAGCCCAGTCCTCAGGTAAGGCCACCCCAGGCTGGATGGAGAGACAGCATATTGGGCTTGCCATGCCCCTAGGCCCCAATTTTTATCCATAGTTCGAGTTGTCCCTTCACTCTTCCCCAGGGCTCTGCTTTGGAATTCTTCTTTTGGTGGGACACCTGAGGTAACAAACCTAAAAGGTGTCCTCCCATCCCACAGATTGACCAATAACAATTGGTATCGGGCCAAATCCACAGAGAGCAAGATTCGTCCATGGCCCATGAGGCCTCCCCAATATTCCACGGCCATCGCTGATACAAAATCCAGAGACAAAAGCCTGAGCACGCGCCTCAGACTCGCTCATTCTTCATACCTGAAGAGTTCTTCAGATAAGAACCTACACGGCACTGGAATGCACCCAAAATATATAGTGTAACCTGGGCACTAATGCACTGTATGACAACCTGAGCCCGGACCTTGTGACCAACACCCAGACAGCTGACCGCACACTGAGCACATCAGACCCGCCATGGCCTTAGGTCATCATCTCTTCCCTACCTCAGTTTTCAGGCTTCAGAACCTAGACCTTATCTCCAATCACTGCCCAGGGGTGACTGTGATGCAGAAATCAGAACTCTTCCTTACCCATGGCAAGAAACCTTGTGGTTGGCATGTTGTCCAACGTTCAGTGTAGGAGAAACAAGCATTCACCCTGAGGCCCCGCCCAACCTTGAGTGCGACGAGGGCATAAAAACGCATTGCGACCCTCAGCGTGAGTCCTGTCCTCTAGTATGTCCTCTCAGTGGCTGCACCATTAGATGTCATAATGGGCTTGGCATGTCCCTAGGCCCCAATTTTTAACCAGATTTCTGGTTGTCCAGTCGCCCATCCCCAGGGCTCTACTCTGGAATCCCTCATTTGGTGGGACACCTGAGGTTGAAAAACAAATCAAAACAAATCAAGAACAACAGAACAACGGACTTCTTCCATCCCCCAGAATGATCTCAAACTCTTTGGATGGGGCCAAACCCCCAGAGAGTAAGACTCGTCCATTTCCCAAGAAGTCACCCGGAAATTTCACGACCATGAGTGACACGATATCCAGAGACAAAAACTTGAGCAAGAGCCTCACACTCGACCTTTTTTCATATCCAGAAGAGTTCTCCTCATGGTCTGTAGATCAGTCCCGCCATACCTATGATCCGAAACATAAGCCGAGTTTGTGTTTTCAGACAACTGTCCAAACAGCCCTGGCCTACACACCCTACAGGCTCAGGCCCCTGGAGCCAAACCTTACGACTGTGCTTGCCCTCTCCAAGGGAATTGTATGTGCCCATTTCAATGGCCACAACCCTACTAAGAGGATAAACCTCCAAAGTCCCTGAGGCCATCCCAATATTTGTGGCATCCCAGGACAAACAGGGGCAATCTGGGCCCATCTGAGCAGCTACCAGCACTCAGACCCAGAGACTGATGGCCCCAGAGGTAAAAAGGAACGAACAGGCCCCTAGGCACCTTTCGGATCCATAGCTTTGGTTTCTAGGCATATCTGCTCAGAGGCCTGGATTTCAATAACAGCATATGGCTGTTTCTTGACTCACCCATCAGAACAAAACTCATCTACACATGGGAAACTTTCACGATGGAGCTGTGTGAAAGCCTCTCTTTAGGAGAACCCTTCAGGGCCCCAGTGGCACCGCTTCATTCCAAAGTCTCCGTAGACACAAAATCATATTAGGACACATCCACGGGAGAGTCCATTTCAACTCAGCCTCCTCGGTTGCTCCCCCAGATCCAGCAGATCTGACCTTAATTGTTGCTTGGAGACAATTGTATTTCGAGGTGGTTACCCAGCCATCCATCCTTAGAACCCTGCTCGGAATCGTTGTCCTCGATCCAAACAACAGGTCTCAATTGTCCTGCAGAAGAATCTTTGCAGTTGGGAGCTTCTCACAACTCCCATCGTAGGTAAACACCCATGGCCTCGTGATCCACCCCCCCTTCAAGAAGGGGCCATGAGGGACAGAATGTCGAACCTGAGCAATCGTCTGATCCTCGCCCTGACTTCAGATGCACGAGATCTCGATTCAGGTCTGTAGATTGTGCCTGCCATATCCTCACCCAGAAATCTAGGCCTAGCTTGGTTTCTCAGACTTCCGTCCTCAGACTACTGGCCCACAAGCCCTCCAGTTTGGCAATCCAGAACTTCAATGCAGCACTCTGCCTGCCCTCCAGAAGAAAAACATTGCCCTCTGGGGCTACCCAGAAACCCCAAATGAGGATCAACCTTCACGCCATTAGGCTGTACCCCAAATATATAGGCTGACCTGGGCACTTATGCCCTTTCTGACACAGCCTGAGCCTGGACCTCCTAGCCCCACCCAGACAGCTGGCCTCACACTGAGCACATCAGACCCGCCATGCCTTAGGTCGTCATCTCTTCTCAACCTCGGTTTTCAGGCTTCAGAACCTAGACCTTATCTCCAATCACGGCCCGGGTTTGAAAATGATGCAAAACTCAGAACACTTTCCCCATGGCAAGAAACCTTGTTGTTGGCATGTTGTCCAAAGTTCAGTGTAGTTGAAACCAGTGTGGCCCATGTGGCCCCGCCCATGCTTGCGGGCCACATAGGTCACAAACACACATTGTGACCCTCAGCATGAGCCCAGTCCTCAGGTAAGGCCTCTCAGTGGCTGGATGGAGAAACAGCATATTGGGCTTGCCATGCCCCTGGGCCCCAATTTTAACCATATTTCGGGTTGTCCCTTCACTCTTCCCCCATGGGCTCTGCTTTGGAATTCCTCTTTTGGTGGGACACCTGAGGTAACAAACCTGAAAGGAGTCCTCCCATCCCACAGATTGACGAAAAGCAATTGGGATCGGGACAAATCCACAGAGAGCAAGATTCTTCCATGTCCCATGAGGCGTCCCCATCATTCCACGGCCATCGCTGATACAAAATCCAGAGACAAAAGCCTGAGCACGCGCCTCAGACTCGCTCATTCTTCATATCCTGAAGAGTTCTTCAGATAATAACCTACAAGGCACTCGAATGCACCCAAATATATAGTCTAACCTGGGCACTAATGCACTGTCTGACAACCTCAGCCCGGACCTCGTGACCAACACCCAGACAGCTGACCGCACGCTGAGCTCATCAGACCCGACATGGCCTTATGTCATCATCTCTTCCCTACCTCAGTTTTCAGGCTTCAGAACCTAGACCTTATCTCCAATCACTGCCCAGGGGTGACTGTGATGCAGAAATCAGAACTCTTCCTTACCCATGGCAAGAAACCTTGTGGTTGGCATGTTGTCCAAAGTTCAGTGTAGGGGAAACCAGCATTCACCCTAAGGCCCCGCCCATTCTTCAGTGCGACGGGGGCATAAACACGCATTGTGACCCTCAGCGTGAGTCCTGTCCTCTAGTACGTCCTCTCAGTAGCTGGACCATTAGATGTCCTAATGGCCTTATCATGTCCCTAGGCCCCAATTTTTAACCAGATTTCTGGTTGTCCAGTCGCCCATCCCCAGCGCTCTACTCTGGAATCCCTCATTTGGTGGGACACCTGAGGTTGAAAAACAAAACAAAACAAATCAACAACAACAGAACAACGGACTTCTTCCATCCCACAGAATGACCCCAAACTCTTTCGACGGGGACAAACCCCCAGAGAGTAAGACTCGTCCATTTCCCATGAAGTCACCCGGAAATTTCACAACCATGTGTGACACCATATCCAGAGACAAAAACTTGAGCAAGAGCCTCACACTCGCCCTTTTTTCATATCCAGAAGAGTTCTCCTCATGGTCTGTAGAACAGTCCTGCCATACCTATGACCCGAAACATAAGCCGAGTTTGTGTTTTTTCAGACAACTGTCCAAACAGCCCTGGCCTACACACCCTACAGGCTCAGGCCCCTGGAGCCAAACCTGACGACTGTGCTTGCCCTCTCCCAGGGAATTGTATGAGTCCATTCCAATGGCCACAACCCTAGTAATAGGATAAACCTCCAAAGTACCTGAGGCCATCCCAATATTTGTGGCTTCCAGGACAAAGAGGGGTAATCTGGGCCCATTTGAGCACCTACCGGCACTAAGACCCGTAGACTGATGTCCCCAGAGGTAAAAAGGAAGGGACAGGCCCATAGGCACCTATCGGATCTATTGCTTTGGTTTCCAGGCATCTCTCCTTTGAGATCCTTAGAACCCTTAGAACCCTGCTCGTGTGTCGTTCCTTATCCTTGAGCCATCCAACAGGTTTCGACTGTCCCACAGGAGTCCTTGTTCATGGACCACCTCACAACTCATATCATGGAAAGCTTCCAAGGTCACATGATGCCCCCAATCTTCATGAAGTCGGATCATGGAAAGAAACTCCAACCTGAGCCAACGGCTGATCTTCGCCTTGACTTCAGAGGCATGAGATCTTGATTAAGCTCTTCAGAGTGCACCTGCTGTGCCCTCACCCCAAAACCTAAGCATAGCTAGTGTTCTCAGACTTCCGTCCTCACTCTCCTAGACCAAACGCCCTCCATTTTGGGATTTCCGATGACACAGTGCTGCACTCTGCCTGCCCTCTAGAAGAAAAACGTTGCCCTATGGGTCTACCCAGAAACCTCAAATGAGGATAAACCTGCATGCCACTCAACTGTACACCAATTATATAGTCTAGCCTGTGCACTAATGCCCTGTCTGACACAACATGAGGCCTGAATTCCCAAACGACACCCAGACAGCTTGCCGTACACTGAGAACATCTGAACCGCCATGGCCTTAGGTTGCCATCTCTTTCCAACCTGGTTTTCAGGCTACAGAAACCTAGACCTTATCTCTACTCATTTCCCATGGGTGAACGTGATGCAGAAATCATAACACCTCCTTCCCTCTCGGCAGAATCTTGTGGTTGGCATCTTATCCAAAGTTCAGTGTAGGACCCCTGTAGGGCCTACAGGTGTAGTAGTAGGGCCCCTGAGGGTAGTGTAGGGTCCCTGAGGCCCTGCCCATGCTTAAGAGCTGCGGTGGGCACAAACACACATTGGGACCCTCAGTTTGAGCCCTGTCTTCAAGTAAAGCCTCTCAGTGGCTGGACCATGAGCCCGCATATGGGGCCTGCCATGCCCCAAGTCACCCAATCTTAACCAAAGGTAGAGACATCTAGTCACCCCTACTCAGGGCTCTGCTCTGGAATCCCTCTTTGTTGGGACATTTGAGGTAAGTAAACACAGAAAGGATTCCTCCCACCCACAGAATGACCCCAATCACTTGGGATCAGGCCATCCCCAGAGAGAAAGACTCGTCCATGGCCCATGAGGCCAGCCCGACATTCCACGGCCACAATTGACACAAAATCCAGAGACATAAGCCTCACCCTTAGGTCATAGCCCAAAAAATTCTCCTCATAGTCTGTAGATCGGGCCTGCCATACCTACGTCCTCAAACCGTGTTTTCAGACTTCTATCCTGACATCCCTGTCCCACACACCATCCAGGCTGAGGACCCTGGAGCCACACCTCAGGACTGTGCCTGCCCTCTCCAAGGAAATTCTTCCCATTCCATTGGCCACAACCGTACAGATTAGGAGAAACCACCAAAGTCCCAGAGGCCATTCCAATAGTGTAGGCCGTCCAGTACAAAGAGGGGTGATCTGTCACAAGCTGAGCAACGACCTCAACTCACCCGTAGACAGATATCCCAAGAGAAATGTATTAAACTGGACAGGCCCCTAGAACGTAATTGGTTCCATTGCTTTTGTTTCTAAGCATCTCTCCTCAGAGGCCTGTTTTCCAATACCAGCATATGGGGGATTCCAGAGATACCAAGCAGAACAAATCTTGTCTCCACATGGGAAACTTATCCTTTGGAGCTCTGTAAAAACCTCCAGTTAGGAGAAAACTTCAGGTAACCGGAGCCACCGCCCTATTCCAAGGTCTCCATGGACACAAACCCGCATTATGACCATTCGGCAGGAGGGTACATTTCAACTCAGCCCCGTTGATTACTCCCCCAGAGCCAGAATATCAAACCTGCCTTGTCGCTAGGAGACAACTGGAATGCAAAGCAGACTCTCTAGGCATCCATCGTTGGAATCCTGCTCTGGCGCCGTTCCATATGGGATGTCCTGGGAGCCTTACAACAGGTCTTGATTGTCCCGCAGAAGGAATCCTTGCAGATTGGAGCATCTCACAACTCCTATCGTGGGAAAACCTACATGGCCTCATGAGATACTCCCCTTTATAAATGGGCCATCATGGACAGAAACTCCAACCTGAGCCAACTTCTGATCTATTGCTTTGGTTTCTATGTACCTCTCCTCAGAGGCCTCGTTTCCAATATCAGAATATGGGGGTTTCCTAAGGAAACAATCAGAACAGATCTCATCTCCACATGAGAAACTTGCTCTTTGGAGCTGTGTCAATACCTCAGGGTTAGGAGGATCCTTCAGGGCGCTGGCACCATGGCCCAATTCCAAGGTCTCCAAGGACACAAACTTACATTATGATCCATCCTCAGGAAAGTCCATTTCAAATCAGCCCCCTCGGCTGCTCACCCAGAGCCAACAGATCAAACGGGCCTTGTCACTAGGAGACAGTTGGAATGCGAGGTGGGCTGCCCAAGCATCCATCCTTAGAACCCTGCTCTGGGGAATTTCTTTACGGGATGTCTTGAATCCAAACAACCTGTCTTGACTGTCTCGCAGAATGAATCCTTGTGGTTTGAAGCATCACACAATCCCACTGTGAGAAAACCTCCATTTCCTCATGATGCCCCACACCTTCATAAATGGGCCATCATGGACAGAAACTCCATCCTAAGCCAAAGTCTGATCCGCGCCCTGAATTCAGAAGCACGAGATCTCGATTCAGCACTTGAGAGTGTGCCTGCTGTGCCCTCGCCCCGAATCCTAAGCCTAACTTGTGCTCTCAGACTTCCGTCTTCACAATCCTGGCCACACCCCTCCAGTTTGGCAATTCTGGAGACACAATGCAGCACTCTGCCTGCCCTCCAGAAGAAAAATGTTGCCCTATAGGGCTAACCAGAAACGCCAAATGAGTAACAACCTGCATGCCACTCGACAATACCCCAATTATACAATCTAGCCTGTGCACTAAAGCCCTGTCTGACACAGCCTGAGGACAGACCTCCAGGCCAACACCCAGACAGCTGGCCGTACACTGAGCATATCAAACCCACAATGGCTTTCGGCCATCATCTCTACCCAACCTCAGTTTTCACCTTCAGAACCTAGACCTTATCTCCACTCACTGCTCAGGAGTGAACGTGATACAAGAATCAGAACTTCTCCTTCGCCATGGCAAGAAACCTTGTGGTTGGCATATTCTCCAACGTTCAGTGTAGGAGAATCCAGCGTGGCCCATGAGGCCCTTCCCATGCTTGAGGGCCTTGTTGGGCACAAATAGGCATTGTGACCCTCAGCATGAGCCCTGTCCTCAGGGAAAACCTCTCAGTGTCTGAATCAAGAGCCCACATATTGGACTTGCCAAGCCCCTAGGCCCCCAAACTTAAACAGAGGTGGGGTTATCCAGTTTTCCCTCCCAAGGAGTCTGCTCTGGAATCCCTCTTTTATTGGCATTCATGAGGTACATAAAATAAAATAAAAAAAACAGAAAGGACTCCTCCCATCCCACAGAATGTACCCAAACTCTTGGGATTGGGTCAAATCCTCAGAGAAGGAAAGCCGTCCACAACCCATGAGGCCACGCCAGCATTCGACCCACATTGTTGACACAAATCCAGAGACAAAACCTGAGCAAGCACCTCAAACTCACCCTTTTTCATATCCCGAAGTGTTATCACGGTCTGTAGATTGGGCGTGCCCATACCTATGTCCCCAATCCTAAGCGGAGTTTGTGTTTTTCAGACTTCTGTCCCCACAGGCCTGGCCCACACACCCTCAAGGCTGGGCCCCAGAGCCAAATTTAGAACTGTGCCTGCCCTCTCCAGGGGATTTCTGCCCATTCCTTTGGCCACAACCCTATTGCTTAGGAGAAACTCCAACATCCCGAGGCCATTCCCAATATTTTAGGCTGCCCAGGACAAACAGGGGCGATCTGACACAAGCCGAGCAACTACCTCCCCTCAGATCCATAGACACGTATCCCCAGGAAAGACATTGAACCGGACAGGCACCTAGTCCCTAATCATATCCATTGCTTTTGTTTCCAGGCATCTCTCCTCAGAGGCCTGGTTTCCAATACCAGCATATGGGAGATTCCTTAGGCACTCATCAAAACAATTCTCTTCTCTACATAGGAAACGTACTCTTTAGAGCTCCATCAAAACCTCCGGTTATGAACATCCCTCAAGGCCCCGGATCAAGCACCCCATTCCAAGGTCTCCATGGACACAAATGCACATTATGACCCATCCTCAACTCACCCATTTCAACACACCCGCCTCGGTTACTCCCCTAGATCTAGCAGATCGAACTTGCCTTGGCGCTATGAGACACCTGGAATGGGAGGCATGCTGCCCAGGCATCCATCCTTAGAACCCTGCTCTGGATAGCTTCCTTATGGGATGTCCTGGTGCCATCCAGCAGGTCTCGACTGTCCCACGGTAGGAATCATTGCGGTTTGGAGCATCTCACAGTTCCCATCGTGGGAAAACCTCCATGGCCTCGTGACACCCTCCCCTTCATGAAGGGGCCGTCATGGACAGAAACTCCAACGTGAGCCAAAGTCTGATCCTAGGTCTGTCTTCAGGTACACGGGATCTCGAATCATCTCTGCAGAGGGTTCCTGCCGTCCCCTCACCCCGAAATCTAAGTCTGGCTTGTGTTCTCAGATTTTTTTCCTCACACTCCTGGCCCACAAGCCTTCCAGTTTGGGAATTCTGGAGCCACTATGTGGCACTGTGTCTTCCTTCCAGAAGAAAAACGTTGCCTTCTGGGGCTACCCAGTAACCACAAATGAGTACCAACCTGCACGAAACTCGACTGCACCACAATGATACAGTCTACCTGGGCACTAATTCCCTGTCTGCCACAGCCTGAGCCTGCACCTCCCAACCCACACTCAACAGATGGCCGAAGACTGAGCACATCAGACACACCATGGCATTAGGTCTTCATCTCTTCCCAACCTCAGTTTTCAGGCTTCAGAACCTAAACCTTAAATGCAATCACAGTCCAGGAGTGAAAGTGTTGCAGAAATTAGAACTCCTTCTTCCCCATGGCCAGAAAACTTGTGGTTGCCATATTGTGCAATGTTCAGTGTGGAGAAACCAGCATGGTACATTAGGCCACGCCCTGACTTGAGGGGCTCCTTGGGCACAAAAACACATTGTGAATCTCAATGTGAGCCCTATGCTCAAGGAAGGCCTCTCAGTGTCTGGACCAAGAGCCCACATATGGGGCTTGCCATGTTCTTAGGTCCCAATGTTAACCAGAGTTCTGGTTGTCCAGTCGCCCCTCCCCAGGACTCTGCTGTGGAATCCCTCTTTTGGTGGTCCACCTGAGGTAAAAAAAAAAAAAAAAAACAAAAACAAAAACAAAAAAACGAGAAAGGCCTCCTCCCTTCCCACAGAATGACCCCAAACTCTTGGGATTGGGTCAAATCCCCAGAAAGGGAGCCTCATCGATGGCCCATGAGGACACCCGGACATTCCATGGCAATCGGTGACACATATCCAGAAAAAAATAAGCATGAGCAAGCACCTCACTTCGCCCTTTGTTCATATCCCGTAGAGTTCTCCTCACGGTCTATATATCGGGCCGGCCATACCTACAACCCAAACCTAAGTGGAGTTTGTGTTTTCAGACTTTTGTCCAAATAGCCCTGGACCACACACGCTCCACACTTGGGTTCCTGGAGCCACACCTCAGGACTGTGCTTCCCTTTCAAGAGAATTCTTCCCATTCCATTGGCCACAACCTTGCAAATTAGGAAAAACCTCCAAAGTTACCGAGGCCATCCCAATAGTGTAGGCCGCCCAGGACAAACAGGTGTGATCTCAAACCAGCTGAGCAACTACCTCCACTCAGACAAAAGATGTCCCCAGAGAAGAATATTGAACCGGACAGGCCCCTAGGCCCTAATCAGATCCATTGCTTTGGTTTCCAGGCCTCTCTTCTCAGAGGCCTCATTTCCAATACCAGCAAATGGTGGTTTCCTGAGGCACCAATAAGAACAAATCTCGTCTCCCCATGGAAAACTTGCTCATTGGAGCTTTGTTATAACCTCTGGTTAGGAGAATCCTTCAGGGCCCTGGTGCCACTGCCCCATACCAAGGTCTCAATGGACTCAAACCAACATTAAGACCATCCTCAGGAAAGTCCATTCCAACTCAGCCCCCTCTGATGCTACCCCAAGCCAGCAGATCAAACGTTTCTTGTTGCTAGGAGACAATTGGAATTGAGGCTGTCTGCCCAGGCATCCATACTTAGAACCCTGTTCTGGAAAAATACCTTATGAGACGTCCTGGAGCCATCCAACAAATCTTAATTGTCCCACAGAAGGAATCCTTGTGGTTTGGAGCATCTCACAACTCTAATAGTGAGAAAACCCCAATGGCCTCATAATGCCCCCCCCTTCATGAAGGGGCCAACATGGACAGAAACTCCAACCTAAGCCAAAGTCTGATCCTCGACCTGACTTCAGACACATGAGATCTCAATTCAGCTCTGCAGAGTGTGCCTGCCATGTCCATTCCCCGAAACCTAAGCCTAGCTTGTGTTCTCAGACTTCCGTCCTCACTCTCCTGGCCCACAAGCCCTCCAGTTTGGGAATTCCGAAGCCACAATACAGCACTCTGCCTGCCCTCCAGAAGAAAAACTTTGCCCTATGCTGCTAATAAGAAACCCCAAATGATTATCTAATGCATGCCACTCGACTGTAAAGCAATTATACAGCCTACCCTGAATACGAATGCCCTGTCTGGCACAGCCTGAGACAAGACATCCCAAACGACACCTAGACAGCTGGCTCCAACCTGGACACAAGGGACCCGCTATGGCTGTAGTTCGTCATCTCTTCCCAACCTCGGTTGGGAACACCTCTCATCTCCGCATGGAAAGCTTCCTTGTTGGAGTTGTGTCAAACCCTTCGGGTTGGAGAATCCTACAGAGTCCCTTAGCTACTGCCACATTCCAAGGTCTCCATGGCCACCAACCCACATTATGACTCATCCTCAGGAAAGTCCATTTAAACTCAGCCTTCTGGGTAGCTCACCCAAGAGCCCACAGATTGAGCGTGCCTTGTCTCGACCAGGCAATGGGACGGTGAGTTGGCGTTTCTCGGCATCCATGCTTAGGCCCCTGCTCTCGAGTCTTTCTGTATGGGGCATCCTGGAAAAATCCAATAGTACTCGACTGTCCTGAAGAAGGAAACTTTGAAGTTTGGAGCAGCTCACAACTCCCAGCGTAGGGAAACCTCCCTGGCCTCATGACGCCCCCACCCCCTTCAGGGAGGGGCTGTCATGGACTCAAACTCCAGCTTGAGGCAACATCTGATACTCGCCCTGACCTCAGATGCAGGAGATCTAGATTCAGCCTCTGCACAGTGGGCCCAAACCTCGTGCTCCCTTGTGTTTTCAGACTTCCTTCCTCACACTCCTGGCAAACATGTCCTCAAGACTTGGAATTCTGGAACCAAAATGCAGCCCTATGCTGGCCCTCCAGAAGAAAAACGTTGCTCTATGGGGATCTCCATAAACCCCAAATGAGGATCAACCTGCTCGGTTCTCGACCTCACCCCAATTGGATTGTTCGGGTTGTCCATTCATCCCTCCCCAGAGCTCTGCTTTGGAATCCCTCTTTTGGTGGGACACCTGAGGTAACAAAACTAAAAGGACTCCTACCATCCTTCAGATTGACCCCAAACAATTGGGATTGGACCAAATTCACAGAGAGGAAGTCTCGTCCATGGCCCATGATGCCTCCCCGAGATTCCACAGCCATCGTTGACAACAAATCCAGAGACAAAAGTCTGAGCAAGCGCCTCACACTCGCTCTTTTGTCGTATCCCGTATTTTGTTCTCCTCACGGTCTGTAGATCGGGCCTGCCATACCTACTTCCCAAACCTAAGCCGAGATTGTGTTTTCAGACTTCTGTCCCCACATTCCTGGCCCACAGACCCTTCAGGCTGGGGCCCCTGGAGCCACACATCAGGACTGTGCCTGTCCATACCACGGGAATTCTGCCCATTCCATTGTCCACAATCGTAAAAATTAGGAAAAACCTCCAGAGTCCCCAAGGACATCCCAATAATGTAGGCCGCCCAGGACAAACAAGGGTCATCTGAAACCAGCTGAGCACCTACCTCTACTCAGCGTAGATGGATGTCCCCAGAGAAGAAGATTGAATCAGACAGGCCCCTAGGCCTGAATCAGATTCATTGCTTTCGGTTACAGGTATCTCTTCTCAGAGGCCTGGTTTCCAATATTAGCATATGGGGATTTCATGAGGCAGCAATCAGAACAAATCTCTTCTCCACATGGGAAAATTATCCTTTGAAGATGTCTCAAAACCTCCAGTTAGGAGAATCCTTCAGGGCCTGTGTGCCACTGCCCCATTACAAGGTCTCCATAGACACAAAAACACATTAGGACCCATCCACAGGAGAGTCCATTTCAACTGAGCGTATTCGGTTGCTCCGCGAGGTCCAGCAGATCTAACTTGTCTTGTTGCTAGGAGACAATTGGAATGTGAGGTGGCCTACCCCGCCATCCAACCTTAAAACCCTGCTCGGAATCGTTGGCCTGGAGCCAACCAACAGGTCTCAATTGTCCTGCAGAAGAATCTTTGAAGTTTGGAGCTTCTCAGAACTCCCATCGTGAGAGAACCCCCATGGCCACATTATCCCCCCCCCCCCCTCTTAAAGGGGCCATCAGGGACATAAGGTCCAACCTGAGTGATCGTCTGATCCTCACTCTGACTTCACAGGCTTCAGAACCCAGACCTTATCTCCAATCACTGCCCAGGTGTGACTGTGATGCATAAATCAGAACTCCTCCTTACCCATGGCAAGAAACCTTCTGTTTGGCATGTTGTACAATGTTCAGTTTAGGAGAAAAACAAACATTTACCCTGAGGCCCCGCCCATTCTTGTGTGCGACGTGGGCATAAACACGCATTGTGACCCTTAGCGTGAGTCCTGTCCTCTAGTAAGTCCTCTCAGTGGCTGGACCATTAGATGTCATAATGGGCTTGACATGTCTATATTCCCTAATATTTAACCATATTTCTGGTTGTCCATTCGCTCCACTCTGGAATCGCTCATTTGGTGGGACACCTGAGGTTAAAAAACAAAACAACAACAACAAAAAAACGGACTTCTTCCATCCCACAGAATGACCCCAAACTCCTTGGACGGGGCCAAAGCCCCAGAGAGTAGGACTCGTCCATTTCCCATGAAGTCACCCTGAAATTTCATGACCATGAGTGACACGATATCCAGAGACAAAAACATGAGTAAGAGCCTCACACTCGCCCTTTTTTCATATCCCGAAGGGTTCTCCTCACGGTATGTAGATCAGTCCTGCCATTCCTATGATCGAAACATAAGCCGTGTTTGTGTATTCAGACATCTGTCCAAACAGTTCTGGCCTACACACCCTACATGCTCAGGCCCCTGGTGCCAAACCCGAGGACTGTACTTGCCCTCTCCAAGGGAATTGGGTGTGCCCATTCCAATGGCTATAAACCTACTAATAGGATAAACCTCCAAAGTCCCTGAGGCCATCTCAATATTGGTGGCTTCCCATGACAAACAGTGGCAATCTGAGCTCATCTGAGCACCTACCTGCACTCAGTCCCGTAGACTAATGTCCCCAGATGTAAAAAGGAACGACCAGACCCCTAGGCACCTATCAGATCCATTGCTTTGCTTTCCAGGCATCTCTCCTCAGCGTCCTGGATTTCAATACCAGCATATGGCTGTGTCTTGATTCACCCATCAAAACAAATCTCATCTACACATGGGAAACTTGCACGTTGGAGCTGTGTCAAAGCCTCTTTAGGAGATCCATTCCGACCCCCAGTGCCACCGCTTCATTCCAAGTTCTCCTTAGACACAAAAACACATTAGGACCCATCCACAGGAGAGTCCATTTCAACTCAGCCTCCTCGGTTGCTTCCCCAGATCCAACAGATCTAACATGTCTTGTTGCTAGGAATCAATTGGAATGCGAGGTGGGCTACCCCAGCCATCCATCCTTAGAACTCTGCTCGGAATCGTTGGCCTGGCTCCAACCAACAGGTCTCAATTGTCCTGCAGAAGAATCTTTGCAGTTTGGAGCTTCTCACAACTCCCATCTTGGGAAATCCCCCAATGGCCTCGTGAACCCCCCCCCCCCCTTATGAAGAGGGCATCAGGGACAGAAAATCCAAACTGAGCGTTCGTCTGATCCTCGCCCTGACTTCAGATGCACGAGATCTCGATTCAGTTCTGTCCATTGTGCCAGCCATGTCCTCACCCAGAATCCTAAGCATAGCTTGTGTTCTCAGACTTCCGTTCTTAGGTTCAATGGGCACAAGGGTCTGACTGACACAGACTGAGCCACGACCTCCAGTCAACCACCCAGAGATGGGCCCCATTTCCTGAAGGTGTGACTTCCTGTGTCCTGAAACCAACATCTCTACTCAACCTGTATATTCAGTCCTCTGTCCCACACCGTAGCTCAAACCCATGCCTATGGAGGAGCCTCACACACAAGAGTACTCCTCCTTCCCAACTCTCTGTGTGGCAACCAGCTGCATGGCCCATGAGACCACGGTCACACATGGAAGACTCCCTGGATACAAACAGGCAGCGTGAGCTTGCTTTCAAACAAAACCCCGCAGTAGCTGGATCAGGAGCCCACAGAGTGGGACTTCCAGGACCCTAAGGGCAAATCCTCACCCTTGTTAATGTTTTCAAGTCACCCATACCCAGAACCTGTCTCTGGAATCCCTATTTGGGTGTCCTCTGAGACGTGAAACAACAGTCTTCCCTTCCCACAGAGACACCAAACTCTTGGGAGCTGAGCAGAATCCCCAGAGATGAAGAATTTCTCATGGACTCATGAAGCCACCCCTACCTTTCGCGACCATCCCGGGCACACACCCGACAGAAGAACCTGCGCTATGACACCTTTAATTTCAGTACACTATGAGCTGCCCTCTGGGCCTGAACATCGGACCTGTGATCACCTCGGCCCTCACTCTAACCCTAGTTTGCTTTTGCAGATATCTCTCCCCAAAGCGCTGGCCCACATGCCCCCCCCAGGATGGGGCCTATGGTGCCACACCAGATGACTGTCCTTACACTCCCAACGGAAACTCTGACCTTCACGGTTGCCCAAACACTGAAGATTAGGAGCAAAGTAAAACCCCCTGAGCCCACCTCAATTTCTAAGAAGGCTCTGGACCCAAATGCACATTCTGACACACAATATGCCACTGCCTCCAGGCAGACATCCAAATCCAAGGGCCTGAGTCAGAAGTTTGAACCTGCCATGACTATAGGACTTCATTGATACCCCAGTTTAGATTTTTAGGCACTGTTTCCAGAGGCCTGTTCTCCAATACTGACTTATATTCCAACATGTAATCCCTGAGCCACACAACAGAACAACTCTTGTCCCCAGAAGGAAACCGTGCTCTTGGACATGTGTCAAACTCTCAGGGTAGAAGAATCCTGCAAGTACCCTTTGCCAACAGTGCATTGTAAGATCTCCCTGGTAACAAACCAGCATTGTGACCCATGTGCAAGATATTCCATGTCAACTCAAGGCCTTGGTATTCGCCCCAGTGTCATCAGAACGAAACTGCCATATTCCTCAGCTCCAATGGTCAATGGAGGTGTGCTTTCCAGGCATCCATGCCGAAGAGCTCTGCTACCCCAAACATGGGGTACTGTGGAGCAAACAAACCAGACTCCACCTGTCCAGTAGAAGGAAACCTTGCTGTTTGGAGCATCTCATAAGTCTCAGCGTAGGAAATCATCCATGGGCTCTTGATGCCACCCCTCCATTTATTGGTCATTGTAGACAAAAACAGTAGTGTGAGCAAACATCTGACATCCGTCCTTACTCAGGTGCTGGATATATCAAAAAAGACGCTTCACTCTGGAACTGCGTTCCGCTTGGCACTGAATTGTACAGTAGCTTATGTCTACAATTCCATCCTCAACCTACTGCTCCCCAAGGCCTCTTGATATTGAATTCTGGAGCCGCAATGCAGCATTCTGTCTCCCTCATAGGAATAAGTGCCTGGTTAGTCTGCCCAGAATCCCCACATTAGGATCAGTCTGCTTGGCCCTGGAGGGAACCCCGATTTATAGACTTCCCTGGCCACTAGTGTTGTGTCTTACAGAGCCTGTGTCCCGACCTAGAGTCAGTCACAGGGAGTGCAGGTCCCATATCTAGCATGTGGGACTGGCCATGGCCCAAGTCTGTCACCTCTACCCATACTTGGTATTCTCGCACCTTTCCCCAGATTTTGCTGAAATCCTTCCAATGGGGGAACCTGAAACACTATAGAGTTCTACTCCTTTTCCATGGAAGGACACCGGGGTGTTGAAATGGGTATCCAACTCTCAAAGTGGGAGCAAGGTACATGGCCAATGTGACCAGGCCAACTCCTGATGGCTCCCCAGGGCACAAACAGGCATTGTGACCCTCACCCAAGTATGCTTTCAAACAAACTCTCTCAGTTCCACCACAAGGTTCCTGCATTGCAGGCCTGGTACTCCCCTAACCCCAAATTCTAACCCTTGGTGGGATTTTCCAGGCGCCCAGACTTAGAACCCATATCTAAAATCCCTGTTTTGGGGCACCTCTAAGATGGAAAACAGCACTCTTATTTTCCCCGAAAAAGCCACCAAGCTAAGGGGAGCCGCCAGGATCCTTAGAGACAAAAAGTCTCCCATGGATGCATGAGACATCACCTACATTCTGAGGTCATTCTGGACACACAATCCAGATGGAAAAGTCTGTGCTACTGTCTTCTAGTCATCCTAATTACAGTTGCTGATGAGCTGACCCCCAGGTCTATGCATTTGGCCTGTGATCACCTCGCGACTATTCCGAACCTGAATTTGTGTTTGCAGACTTCTTTCCCAAAACCATGGCTCACATGCCCTCCTGGATGGGGTCACACGAGGTGCACCAAAGGACTGTGGCTGAATTCCCCAAGGAAACTGTGCCTATCACAGTTGCCCAAACGTTCCAGATTAAGAGAAACCTGCAAGGCCCCTGAGCCCACTCCAATTTTGGCGGCTGTCTGGATGCAAATGCACAGTATGAAACACCCTGATTAGCTAGATTCAGATGGACAGCCACGTCAATGGTCCTGAGTCAGAAGATTGAACCTCACAAGCCATTGGACCTCATTGGAACAACTGATTAGGTTTTCAGGCATCTGTCCTCAGGGTTCTGTTCTGGAATACCATCTTATGATACGACCTGTCCCTGAGCCCAGAAAACGCCCAGCAAACTCTCTTCGGGCGCTATACGTCTGAAGGGCAGCCCCAACGCGCATGGCCGGCATCGCGAGCGCTCGAGCATGCACCTCATCAGGAAGCCCTCCTTGAGGCAGGCTACAGTGAGGCCGACGCCTCCTGCTAATCGTCGGCCTGCGGGGGTTCCCTCCCTGGTGCTGGCCCATGAGGCCGGGCCGACCAGGAACACCGGGCTCCAAATTTCACCTGCTTCCCAGCCTTCTGCTTCCGGGGTCCTGTCCGTCGGTGCCTCCATCTGGGGAACCCTGGGTCCCGCAGACACGCCTCCCCCTCCCACCCCAGCGCCAACGGTGCCTTTGGGTGCTTCAGACAAGACACGGAGCGAGAGAAACCTGACCAAACAGCTCTGGCCTACACACCCTACAGGCTCAGGCCCCTGGACCCAAACCTGAGGACTGTGCTTGCCCTCTCCAAGGGAATTGTATGTGCCCATTCAAATGGCCAAAACCCAACTAATAGGATAAACCTCCAAAGTCCCTGAGGCCATCCCAATAGTTGACTTCCCAGGACAAACAGGGGCAATCTGAGCCCATCTGAGCACCTACCGGCACTCAGACCCGTAGACTGATGTCCCCAGAAGTAAAAAGGAACGAACAGGCCCCTAAGCACTAATCAGATCCATTGTTTTGTTTTCCAGGCATTTCTCCTCAGAGGCCTGGATTTCAATACCAGCATATGGCTGTTTCTTGACTCACCCATCAGAACAAATCTCATGTACACATGGGAAACTCGCACGTTGGAGCTGTGTCAAAGCCTCTGTTTAGGAGAACCCTACAGGGCCCCAGTGCCACCGCTTATTTTTCCAAGGTCTCCATAGACACTAAATCATATTAGGACACATCCACGGGAGAGTCCATTTCATGTCAGCCTCCTCGGTTGCTCCCCCAGATCCAGCAGATCTAACCTGTCTTGTTGCTTGGAGAAAATTGGAATGCGAGGTGTGCTACCCAGCAATCCATCATTAGAACCCTGCTCGGAATCGTTGGCCTGGAGCCAACCAACAGGTCTCAATTGTCCTGCAGAAGAATCATTGCAGTTGGGAGCTTCTCACAACTCCCATCGTGGCAAAACCCCCATGGCCTCGTGATGCAACCCCCCTTCAAGAAGGGGCCATCAGGGACAGAAAGTCCAACGTGAGCGATCGTCTGCTCCTCGCCCTGACTTCAGATGCACGAGATCTCGATTCAGTTCTGTAGATTGTGCCTGCCATATCGTCACCCAGACCTAGGCCTAGCTTGGGTTATCAGACTTCCGTCCTCAGACTACTGGCCAACAAGCCCTCCAGTTTCGCAATCCAGAACTACAATGCAGCACTCTACCTGCCCTCCAGATGAAAAACATTGCCCTCTGGGGCTACCCAGAATCCCCAAATGAGGATCAACCTGCACGCCATTCGGCTGTAACCCAAATATATAGGCTGACCTGGGCACTAATGCCCTTTCTGACACAGCCTGAGCCTGGACCTCCTGGCCCCACCCAGACAGCTGTCCGCACATTGAGCACATCGGACCCGCCATGGCCTTAGGTCGTCATCTATTCTCAACCTCGGTTTTCAGGCTTCAGAACCTAGACCTTATCTCCAATCACTGCCCGGGTTGAAAATGATGCAGAATTTAGAACTCTTTCCCCATTGCAAGAAACCTTTTGGTTGGCATGTTGTCCAAGGTTCAGTGTAGTTGAAACCAATGTGGCCCATGAGGCCCCGCCCATGCTATGGGCCACATTGGTCACAAACACACATTGTGACCCTCAGCCTGAGCCCAGTCCTCAGGTAAGGCCTCTCAGTGGCTGGATGAAGAGACAGCATATAGGGCTTGCCATGCCCCTAGGCCCCAATGTTTCACCATATTTCGGGTTGTCCCTTCACTCTTCCCCAGGGCTCTGCTTTGGAATTCCTCTTTTGGTGGGACACCTGAGGTAACAAACCTGAAAGGAGTCCTCCCATCCCACAAATTGACGAAAAACAATTGGGATCGGGCCAAATCCTCCGAGAGGAAGATTCGTCCATGGCCCATGAGGCCTACCCAACATTCGAGGGCCATCACTGATACAAAATCCAAAGACAAAACCCTGAGCAAGCGCCTTAGACTCGCTCATTCTTCATATCCTGAAGAGTTCTTCCCATGGTTTGTAGATCGGGCGTGCCATACCTACGTCCCCAAACCTAAGCTGAGTTTTTTGTTTTCAGACTTCTGTCCTCAAACTTCTGGGCCACACACCCTCCAGGCTGGGCCCCTGGAGCCACATATTAGGACTGTGCCTACCCAATCCTGGGAATTCTGCCCATTCCATTGTCCAAAATCGTACAAATTAGGAGAACCCTCCAAAGCCCCGGAGGCCATCCCAATGGTGTAGGTCTCCCGGGTGAAAAAAAAGGCGGTCTGACACCAGCTGAGCATCTACCTCCACTCATACCATAGATGGATGTCCCCAGAGAAGAAGATTGAACCAGACAGGACCCTAGGCCATTATCGGATCCTTTGCTTTGGTTTACAGGCATGTCTCCTCAAAATCCTGGATTCCCATACCAACATAGGGGTTTTCTTGAGGCACCATAAAACAAATCTCGTCTCCACAAGGAAACGTGTGCATGGGAGTTATGCCAAAACTTAGGAGAATACTTCAGGGTCCAAGTGCCACCGCTCCATTCCAAGGCCCTCATGGACACAAACACACATTAGGACCCATCCTCAGGAAAGTCCATTTCAACACAGCCTCCCCGGTTACTCCCGCAGATGCATCAGATCTAAACTATCTTGTTGCTAGGAGACAATTGGAATGCGATGCGGGCTTCCCAGTCATCCATCCTAGAACGGTGCTCTGGAGTAATTCCATATGGGATGTCCTGGAGCTGTCCAACAGGTCTCAATTGTCCCGCAGAAGGAATCCTTGAAGGGGGCTTCCCAGAACTCCCAACGTGGGAAAACCTCCAGGGCCTCGAGATTCCGCTCCCTTCATGAAGGGGCCGTCAGGCACAGAAACTCCAACCTGAGCCAACGTCTGATCCTCGCCCTGACATCAGATGCATGAGATATTGGTTCAGATCTGCAGGGGGTACCTGCCGTGCCCTCAACCTGAAACCGAAGTCTAGCTTGTGTTCTCAGACATCTGTCCTCACACTCCTGGCCCCGAAACCCTCAAGTTTAGCAATTCCGGAACGACAATGAAGCACTCTGCCTGCCCTCTAGAAAAGATATATTGATTAATGAGCTGCCCAGGCAGCTTAAAGGAGGAAAAACCTACACGGCACTCGAATGTACCCAAATTATATAGTCTAACCTGGGCACTAATGCACTGTCTGACACAACCTGAGCCCGGACCTCCTGAGAAACACCCAGACAGCTGACCGCACACTGAGCACATCAGACCTGCCATGGCCTTAGGTCATCATCTCTTCCCTACCTCAGTTTTCAGGCTTCAGAACCTAGACCTTATATCCAATCACTGCCCAGGGGTGACTGTGATGCAGAAATCAGAACTCATCCTTACCAATGCCAAGAAAACTTGTGGTTGGCATGTTGTCCAACGTTCACTGCAGGAGAAACCAGCATTCACCCTGAAGACCCCCCCCCCATTATTGAGAGCGACGGGGGCATAAACAGGCACTGTGACCCTCAGCGTGAGTCCTGTCCTCTAGTAAGTCCTCTCAGTGGCTGGACCCTTAGATGTCATCATGGGCTTGACATGTCCCTAGGCCCCAATTTTTGACCAGATTTCTGGTTGTCCAGTCGCCCGTCCCCAGGGCTCTACTCTGGAATCCCTCATTTGGTGGGCCACCTGAGGTTGAAAAACAAAACAGAACAAATCAACAACAACAACAAAACAGACCTCTTCCATCCCACAGAATGACCCCAAACTCTTTGGACGGGGCCAAACCCCCAGAGAGTAAGACTCGTCCATTTCCCATGAAGTCACCCGGAAATTTCACGACCATGAGTGACACGATATCCAGAGATAAAAACTTGAGCAAGAGCCTCACACTCGCCCTTTTTTCATATCTCGAAGTGTTCTCCTCATTTTCTGTAGATCAGTCCTGCCATACCTATGACCCGAAACATAAGCCGCGTTTGTGTTTTCAGACAACTGTCCAAACAACTCTAGCCTACCCACCCAACAGGCTCAGGCCCCTGGAGCCAAACAAGAGGACTGTGCTTGCCCTCTCAAAGGGAATTGTATGTGCCAATTCAAATGGCCAAAACACAACTAATAAGATAAACCTCCAAATTCCCTGAGGCCATCCCAATAGTTGTGGCTTACCAGGACAAACAGGGGCAATCTGAGCCCATCTGAGCACCTACCGGCACTCAGACCCGTAGACTGATGTCCCCAGAAGTAAAAAGGAACGAACAGGCCCCTAGGCACGAATCTGATCCATTGCTTTGTTTTCCAGGCATTTCTCCTCAGAGGCCTGGATTTCAATACCAGCATATGGCTGTTTCTTGACTCAACCATCAGAACAAATCTCATCTACACTTGGGAAACTTGCACGTTGGAGCTGTGTCTAAGCCTCTGTTTAGGATTACCCTTCAGGGCCCCAGTGCCACCACTTCTTTCCAAGGTCTCCATAGACACAAAGACATATTAGGACACATCCACGGGAGAGTCCATTTCAGCTCAGCCTCCTCAGTTGCTCCCCCAGATCCAGCAGATCTAACCTGTCTTGTTGCTTGGAGACAATTGGATGCGAGGTGGGCTACCCATCCATCCATCCTTAGAACCCTGCTCGGAATCGTTGTCCTCGAGCCAACCAACAGGTCTCAATTGTTCTGCAGAAGAGTCTTTGCAGTTTGTAGCTTCTCACAACTCCCATCGTGGGAATACCACCATGGCCTCGTGATCCACCCCCCCTTCAAGAAGGGGCCGTCAGGGACAGAAAGTCCAACCTGAGCGATCATCTGATCATCGCCCTTACTTCAGATGCACGAGATCTCGATTCCGGTCTGTAGATTGTGCCTACCATAACCTCACCCAGAAACCTAGGCCTAGCTTGGGTTCTCAGACTTCCATCCTCAGACTACTGGCCCACAAGCCTGCAGTTTGGCCTGCCCTCCAGATGAAAAACATTGCCCTCTCGAGCTACCCAGAAACCCCAAATGAGGATCAACCTGCACGCCATTCGGCTGTACCCCAAATATATAGGCTGATCTGGGCACTAATGCCCTTTATGACACAGCCTGAGCATGGACCTCCTGGCCCCACGCAGAGAGCTGGCCGCACACTGAGCACATCGGACCCGCCATGGCCTTAGGTCGTCATCTCTTCTCAACCTCGGTTTTCAGGCTTCAGAACCTAGACCTTATCTCCCATCACGGCCCGGGTTTGAAAATGATGCAGAAATCAGAACACTTTCCCCATGGCAAGAAACCTTGTGCTTGGCATGTTTTCCAAGGTTCAGTGTAGTTGAAACCAGTGTGGTCCATGAGGCCCCGCCCATGCTTGCGGGCCACATTGGTCACAAACACACATTGTGACCCTCAGCCTGAGCCCATTCCTCAGGTAAGTCCTCTCAGTGGCTGGATGGAGAGACAGCATATTGGGCTTGCAATGTCCCTAGGCACCAATTTTTAACCATAGTTTGGTTTGTCCCTTCACTCTTCCCCAGGGCTCTGCTTTGGAATTCCTCTTTTGATGGGACACCTGAAGTAACAAACCTGAAAGGACTCCTCCCATCCCACAGATTGACGAAAGGCAATTGGGATCGGGCCAAATCCACAGAGAGCAAGATTCGTCCATGGCCCATGAGGCCTCCCCAACATTCAACTGCCATCACTGATACAAAATCCAGAGACAAAAGCTTGAGCATGCGCCTCACACTCGCTCATTCTTCATATCCTGAAGAGTTCTTCAGATAAGAACCTACAGGGCACTCGAATGCACCCAAAATATATAGTCTAACATGGGCAGTAATGCACTGTCTCACAACCTGAGCACGGACCTCGTGACCAATACCCAGACAGCTGACCGCACACTGAGATCATCAGACCCGACATGACCTTAGGTCATCATCTCTTCCCTACCTCAGTTTTCAGGCTTCAGAACCTAGACCTTATCTCCAATCACTGCCCCGCGCTCACTGTGAGGCAGAAAGCAGAACTCTTCCTTACCCATGGCAAGAAACCTTTTGGTTGGCATGTTGTCCAACGTTCAGTGTAGAAGAAACCAGCATTCACCCTGAAGCCCCGCCCATTCTTGAGTGAGACGAGGGCATAAACACGCATTGTGACCCTCAGCGTGAGTCCTGTCCTCTAGTACGTCCTCTCAGTGGCTGGACCATTAGATGTCATAATGGGCTTGACATGTCCCTAGGCCCCAATTTTTAACCAGATTTCTGGTTGTCCAATCGCCCCTCCCCAGGACTCTACTCTGGAATCCCTCATTTGGTGGGACACCTGAGGTTGAAAAACAAAATAAAACAAATCAACAAGAACAGAACAACGGACTTCTCCATCCTACAGAATGACCCCAAACTCTTTGGTTGGGGCCAAACCCCCAGAGAGTAAGACTCGTCCCTTTCCCATGAAGTCACCCGGAAATTTCACGACCATGAGTGACACGATATCCAGAGACAAAACTTGAGCAGAGCCTCACACTCGCCCTTTTTTCATATCCCGAAGAGTTCTCCTCATGGTCTGTAGATCAGTCCTGCCATACCTATGACCCTAAACATAAGCCGAGTTTGTGTTTTCAGCCATCTGTCCAAAGAGCCCTGGCCTACACACCTTACAGGCTCAGGCCCCTGGAGCCAAACCTGACGACTGTGATTGCCCTCTCCAAGGGAATTGTATGTGCCCATTCCAATGGCCACACCCCTCCTAAGAGTATAAACCTCCAAAGTCCCTGAGACCATCCCAATATTTGTGGCTTCCTAGGACAAACAGGGGCAATCTGGGCCGATATGAACACCTACCGGCACTCAAACCCGTAGACTGATGTCCCCAGAGGTAAAAAGGAACCAACAGGACCCTAGGCACCTATCGGATCCATTGCTTTGGTTTCCAGGCATCTCTCCTCGGAGGCCTGGATTTCAATAACAGCATATGGCTGTTTCTTGACTCTCCCATCAGAACAAATCTCATCTACACATGGGAAACTTGCACGATAGAGCTATGTGAAAGCGTCTCTTTCAGGGCACCCTTCAGTGCCCCTGTGCCACCGTTTCATTCCAAGGACTCCATAGACACAAAAGCATATTAGGACACATCCACGGGAGAGTCGATTTCAATTCAGCCTCCTCGGTTGCTCCACCAGATCCAGAGTTCTAACCTGTCTTGTTGCTTGGAGACAATTGGAATGCGAATTGGGCTACCCAGCCATCCACCCTTAAAACCCTGCTCGGAATCGTTGTCCTGGAGCCAACCAACAGGTCTCAGTTGTCCTGCAGAAGAATCTTTGCAGTTGGGGGCTTCTCACAACTCCCATCGTGGGAAAACCCCAATGGCCTCGTGATCCACCCCCCCTTCAAGAAGGGGCCTTCAGGGACAGACTGTCCAACCTGAGCAATCGTCTGATCCTAGCCCTGACTTCAGATGCACGAGATCTCGATTCATGTCTGTAGATTGTGCCTGCCATATCCTCACCCAGAAACCTAGGCCTAGCTGGGTTCTCAGACTTCCGTCCTCAGACAACTGGCCCACAAGCCCTCCAGTTTGGCAATCCAGAACTACAGTGCAGCACTCTGCCTGCCCTCCAGAAGAAAATCATGGCCTTCTGGGGCTACCGAGTTACCCCAAATGAGGATCAACGGGCACGCCATTCGCCTGTACCCCAAATATATAGGCTGACCTGGGCACTAATGCCCTTTCTGACAGAGCTTGATCCTGGACCCTCTGGCCCCACCCAGACAGCTGGCCGCACACTTTGCACATCGGACCCGTCATGGCCTTAGGTCATCATCTCTTCCTTACCTCAGTTTTCAGGCTTCAGAACCTAGACCTTATCTCCAATCACTGCCCAGGGGTGACTGTGATGCAGAAATCAGAACTCTTCCTTACCCATGGCAAGAGACCTTGTGGTTGGGAGAAACCAGCATTCACCCTGAGGCCCCGTCCATTCTTGAGTGTGACGAGGGCATAAACACGCATTGTGACCCTCAGCGTGAGACCTGTCCTCTAGTACGTCCTCTCAGTGGCTGTACCATTAGATGTCATAATGGGCTTGACATGTCCCTAGGCCCCAATTTTTAACCAGATCTGGTTGTCCTGTCCCCCCTCCCCAGGGATATACTCTGGAATCCCTCATTTGGTGGGACACCGAGGTTGAAAAACAAATCAAAACAAATCAACAACAACAGAGCAACGGACTTCTTCCATCCCACAGAATGACCCCAAACTCTTTGGATGGGGCCAAACCCCCAGAGAGTAAGACTCGTCCATTTCCCATGAAGTCAAACGGAAATTTCACGACCATGAGTGACACGATATCCAGAGACAAAAATTAGAGAAAAAGCCTCACACTCGCCTTTTTTTCATATCCCGAAGAGTTCTCCTCATGGTCTGTAGATCAGTCCTGCCATACCTATGTCCCGCAACATAGGCCGAGTTTGTGTTTTCAGACAACTGTCCAAAAGCCCTGGCCTACACACCCTACAGGCTCAGGCCCCTGGAGCCAAACCTGACGACTGTGCTTGCCCTCTCCAAGGGAATTGTATGTGCCCACTCCAATGGCCACAACCCTACTAAGAGTATAAACCTCCAAAGTCCCTGATGCCATCCCAATATTTGTGGCTTCCCAGGACAAAGAGGGGCTATCAGGGGCCATCTTAGCACCTACCTGAACTCAGACCGGTAGACTGATGTCCCCAGAGGTAAAAAGGAAAGAACAGGCCCCTAGGCACCTATCGGATCCATTGCTTTGGTTTCCAGGCATCTCTCCTCAGAGGCCTGGATAACAATAACAGCATATGGCTGTTTCTTGACTCACCCATCAGAACAAATCTCATCTACACAAGGGAAACTTGCACGATGGAGCTGTGTGAAAGCATCTCTTTAGGAGGAACATTCAGGGCCCCAGTGCCACCGCTTCATTCCAAGGTCTCCATAGACACAAAATCATATTAGGACACATCCACGGGGGAGTCGATTTCAACTCAGTCTCCTCGGTTGCTCTCCTGAACCAGCAGATCTTACTTGTCCTGTTGCTTTGAGATAATTGGAATGCGAGGAAGGCTACCCAGCCATCCATCCTTAGAACCCCGCTCGGAATCGTTGTCCTGTAGCCAACCAACAGGTCTCAATTGTCCTGCAGAAGAATCTTTGCAGTTGGGAGCTTCTCACAACTCCCATCGTGGGAAATCCCCCCTGGCCTCGTGATCCACCCCCCCGCTTCAAGAAGGGGCCATCAGGGACAGAATATCCAACCTGAGCGATCGTCTGATCCTCGCCCTGACTTCAGATGCACGAGATCTCCATTCAGGTCTGTAGATTGTGCCTGCCATATCCTCACCCAGAAACCTAGGCCTAGCTTGGGATCTCAGACTTCCGTCCTCAGACTACTGGCCCACAAGCCCTCCAGTTTGGCAATCCAGAACTACAATGCAGCACTCGGCCTACCCTCCAGAAGAAAAACATTGCCTTCTGGGGCTACACAGAAACCCCACATGAGGATCAACCTGCACGACATTCGGCTGTACCCCAAATATATAGGCTGACCTGGGCACTAATGCCCTTTCTGACACAGCCTGATACTGGTCTTCCTGGCCCCACCCAGACAGCTGGCCGCATACTGAGCACATCGGACCCGCCATGGCCTTAGGTTGTCATCTCTTCTCAACCTCGGTTTTCTGGCTTCAGAAGCTCGACCTTATCTCCAATCACGGCCTGGTTTTGAAAATGATGCAGAAATCAGAACTCTTTCCCCATGGCAAGAAACCTTGTGGTTGACATGTTGTCCAAGGTTCAGTGTAGTTGAAACCAGTGTGGCCCATGAGGCCCAGCCCATGCTGGCGGGCGACATTGATCACCAACACACATTGTGACCCTCAGCCTGAGCCCAGTCCTCATGTAAGGCCTCTCAGTGGCTGGATGGAGAGACAGCATATTGGGCTTACCATGCGCCTAGGCCCCAATTTTTAACCATAGTTCGGGTTATCCCTTCACTCTTCCCCAGGGCTCTGCTTTGGAATTCCTCTTTTGGTGGATTACCTGAAGTAACAAACCTGAAAGGAGTCCTCCCATCCCACAGATTGAGGAAAAACAATTGGGATCGGGCCAAGTCCACAGAGAGCAAGATTCGTCCATGGCCCTTGAGGCCTCCCCAACATTCCACCGCCATCGCTGATACAAAATCCAGAGAAAAAGCCTGAGCACGCGCCTCAGACTCGCTCATTCTTCATATCCTGAAGAGTTCTTCAGATAAGAACTTACACGGCACTCGAATGCACCCAAAATATATAGTCTAACCTGGGCACTAATGCACTGTCTGACAACCTGAGCCCGACCTTGTGACCAACACAAGACAGCTGACCACACAATGAGCACCTCTAACCCGCCATGGCCTTAGGTCATCATCTCCTCCCTACTCCAGTTTTCAGGCTTCAGAACCTAGTCCTTATCTCCAATCACTGCCCAGGGGTGACTGTGATGCAGAAATCAAACTCTTCCTTACCCATGGCAAGAAACCTTGTGGTTGGCATGTTGTCCAACGTTCTTTGTAGGAGAAACCAGCATTCACCATGAGGTCCCGCTCATTCTTGAGTGCGACGAGGGCAGAAACACGCATTGTGACCCTCAGCGTGGGTCCTGTCCTCTAGTACGTCCTCTCAGTGGCTGGACCATTAGATGTCATAATGGGCTTGACATGTCCCTAGGCCCCAATTTATAACCAGATTTCTGGTGATCCAGTCGCCCCTCCCCAGGGCTCTACTCTGTAATACCTCATTAGGTGGTACACCTGAGGTTGAAAAACAAAACAAAACAAATCAACAACAACAGAAGAACGGACTTCTTCCATCCCACAATAACCCCAACCTCTTTGGACGGGGCCAAACCCCCAGATAGTAAGACTCGTCCATTTCCCATGAGGTCACCCGGAAATTTCACGACTATGAGTGACACGATATCCAGAGACAAAAACTTGAGAAAGAGCCTCACACTCGCCCATTTTTCATACCCAGAAGATTTCTGCTCATGGTCTGAAGATCAGTCCTGCCATACAAATGACGCGAAATAAAAGCCGAGTTTGTGTTTTCAGACACCTGTCCAAACAGCCCTGGCCTACACACCCTACAGGCTCAGGCCCCTGGAGCCAAACCTGACGACTGTGCTTGCCCTCTCCAAGGGAATTGTATGTGCCCATTCCAATGGCCACAACCCTACTAAGAGGATAAACCTCCAAAGTTTCCAAGGCCATCCCAATATTTGTGGCTTCCCAGGACAAACAGGGGCAATTTGGGCCCATCTGAGCACATACTGGCATCAGACCCAGAGACTGATGGCCCCAGATTTTAAAAGGAACGAACAGGCGCCTAGGCACCTATCGGATCCATTGCTTTGGTTTCCAGGCATCTCTCCTCAGAGGCCTGGATTTCAATAACAGCATATGGCCTTTTCTTGACTCACCCATCAGAACAAATCTCATCTACACATGGGAAACTTGCACGATCGAGCTATGTGAAAGCCTCTCTTTAGGAGACCCCTCAGGGCCACATTGCCACCGCTTCATTCCAAGGTCTCCATAGACACAAAATCATATTAGGAGACATCAACGGGAGAGTCCATTTCATCTCAGCCTCCTCGGTGGCTCCCCCAGATCCAGCAGATCTAACCTGTCTTGATGCTTAGAGACAATTGGAATGCGGGGTGGTCTACATAGCCATCCATCCTTAGAACCCTGCTTGGAATCGTTGTCCTGGAGCCAACCAAAAGGTCTCAATTTTCCTGCAGAAGAATATTTGCAGTTGCGATCTTCTCACAACTCCCATCGTGGGAAAAACCCCATGGCCTCATGATCCACCCCTGCCCTTCTAGAAGGGGCCATCAGGGACAGAATGTCCAACCTGATGGATCGTCTGATCCTCGCCCTTACTTCAGATGCACGAGATCTCCATTCAGGTCTGTAGATGGTGCCTGCCATATCCTCACCCAGAAACCTAGGTCTAGCTTGGGTTCTCAGACTTCCGTCCTCAGACTACTGGCCCAAAAGCCCTCCAGTTTGGCAATCCAGAACTACAATGTAGCAATCTGCCTACCCTCCAGAAGAAAAACATTGCCCTCTGGGGCTACACAGAATACCCACATGAGGATCAACCTGCACGCCATTCGGCTGTACCCCAAATATATAGGCAGACCTGTGCACTAATGCCCTTTCTGACACAGACTAATACTGGTCTTCCTGGCCCCACACAGACAGCTGGCCGCACACTAAGCCTAGTGGAACCGCCATGGCCTTAGGTCGTCATCTCTTCTCAACCTCGCTTTTCTGGCTTCAGAACCAAGACCTTATCTCCAATTACGGCCCGGGTTTGAAAATGATGCAGACATCAGAACTTTTTCCCCATGGCAAGAAACCTGTGGTTGGCATGTTGTCCAAGGTTCAGTGTAGTTGAAACCAGTGTGGCCCATGAGGACCCGCCCATGCTTGCGGGCCACATTGGTCACAAACACACATTGTGACCCTCAGCCTGAGATCAGTCCTCAGGTAAGGCCTCTCAGTGGATAGATGGAGAGACAGCATATTGTGCTTGCCATGCCCTAGGCCCCAATTTTTAACCATAGTCCGGGTTGTCCATTCAGTCTTCCCACGGGCTCTGCTTTGGAATTCCTCTTTTGGTGGGACAACCGAGGTAACAAACCTGAAAGGAGTCCTCCCATCCAACAGATTGACGAAAAGCAATTGTGCTCGGGCCATGTCCACAGAGAGCATGATTCGCCCATGGCCCATGAGGCCTCCCCAACATTCCACGGCCATCGCTGATACAAAATCCAGAGACAAAAGCATGAGCACGCGCCTCAGACTCGCTCATTCTTCATATCCTGAAGAGTTCTTCAGATAAGAACCTACATGGCACTCGAATGCACCCAAAATATATAGTCTAACCTGGGCACTAATGCACTGTCTGACAACCTGAGCCCGGACCTCGTGACCAACACCCAGACAGCTGACCGCACACTGAGCACATCAGACCCGCCATGGCCTTAGGTCATCATCTCTTCCCTACCTCAGTTTTCAGGCTTCAGAACCTAGACCTTATCTCCAATCACAGACCAGGGGTGACTGTGATGCAGAAATCAGAACTCTTCCTTACCCATGGCAAGAAACCTTGTGGTTGGCATGTTGTCCAACGTTCAGTGTAGGGGAAACCAGCATTCACCCTGAGACCCCGCTCATTCTTGAGTGCGACAAGGGCATAAACACGCATTGTGACCATCGCGTGAGTCCTGTCCTCTAGTACGTCCTCTCAGTGACTGGACCATTAGATGTCATAAAGGCCTTGACATGTCCCTGGGCCCCAATTTATAACCAGATTTCTGGTTGTCCAGTCGCCCCTCCCCAGGGCTCTACTCTGGAATCCCTCATTTGGTGGGACACCTGAGGTTGAAAAACAAAACAAAACAAATCAACAACAGAACAACGGATTCTTCCATCCCACAGAATGACCCCAAACTCTTTGGACGGGGCCAAACCCCCAGAGAGTAAGACTCGTTCATTTCCTATGAAGTCACCCGGAAATTTCACGACCATGAGTGACACGAAATCCAGAGACAAAAACTTGAGCAAGAGCCTTACACTCGCCTTTTTTTCATATCCCGAAGAGTTCTCCTCATGGTCTGTAGATCAGTCCTGCCATACCTATGACTCGAAACATAAGCCGAGTTTGTGTTTTCAGACAACTGTCCAAACAGCCCTGGCCTACACACCCTACAGGCTCAGGCCCCTGGAGCCAAACCTGACGACTGTGCTTGCCCTCTCCAAGGGAATTTTATGTGCCCATTCCAATGGCCTCAACCCTACTAAGAGGATAAACCTCCAAAGTCCCTGAGGCCATCCCAATATTTGTGGCTTCTCAGGACAAACATGGGCAATCTGGGCCCATCTGAGCACCTACCGGCACTTAGACCCGTAGAATAATGTCCCCAGAGGTAAAAAGGAACAAACACGCCCCTAGGCACTTATCGGATCCATTGCTTTGGTTTCCAGGCATCTCTCCTCAGAGGCCTGGATGTCAATAACAGGAATAACATGGGAATTGTTTACGAGGTCTGGCCTCAGGTTGTCAGACAGTGCATTAGTGCCCAGGTTAGACTATATATTTTGGGTGCATTCGAGTGCCGTGTAGGTTCTTATCTGAAGAACTCTTCAGGATATGAAAAATGAGCGAGTCTGAGGTGCGTGCTCAGGCTTTTGTCTCTGGATTTTGTATCAGCGATGGCCGTGGAATGTTTGGGAGGCTTCATGGGCAATGGACGAATCTTGCTCTCTGTGGACTTGGCCCGATCCCAATTGTTTTCCTTCAATCTGTGGGATGGGAGGACTCGTTTCAGGTTTGCTACCTCAGGTGTCCCACCAAAAGAGGAATTTCAAAGCAGAGCCCTGGGGAAGAGTGAAGGGACAACCCGAACTATGGTTAAAAATTGGGGCCTAGGGCATGGCAAGCCCAATATGCTGTCTCTCCATCCAGCCACTGAGAGGCCTTACCTGAGGACTAGGCTCAGGCAGAGGGTCACAATGTGTGTTTGTGACCAATGTGCCCCGCAAGCATGGGCGGGGCCTCATGGGCCACACTGGTTTCAAATACACTGAACCTTGGACAACATGCCAACCACAAGGTTTCTTGCCATGGGGAAAGAGTTCTGATGTCTGCATCATTTTCAAACCTGGGCCGTGATTGGAGATAAGGTCTAGGTTCTGAAGCCTGAAAACCGAGGTTGAGAAGAGATGAAGACCTAAGGCCATGGCGGGTCCGATGTGCTCAGTGTGCGGCCAGCTGTCTTGGTGGGGCCAGGAGGACCAGGATCAGGCTGTGTTAGAAAGGGCATTAGTGCCCAGGTCAGCCTATATATTTGGGGTACAGCCAAATGGCATGCAGGATGATCCTCATTTTTGGTTTCCGGGTAGCCCCAGAGGCAATGTTTTTCTTCTGGAGGGCAGGCAGAGTGCTGCATTGTAGTTCTGGATTGCCAAACTGGAGGGCTTGTGGGCCAGTAGTCTGAGGACGGAAGTCTGAGAACCCAAGCTAGGCCTAGTTTTCTGGGTGAGGATATGGCAGGCACAATCTACAGACCTGAATTGAGATCTCGTGCAACTGATGTCAGGGCGAGGATCAGATGATCGCTCAAGTTGGACATTCTGTCCCTGATGGCCCGTTTTTGAAGGGGGGCGTGGATCACGAGGCCTTGGGTGTTTTTTCCACGATGGGAGTTGTGAGAAGCTCCCAACTGCAAAGATTCTTCTGCAGGACAATTGATACCCGTTGCTTGGCTCCAGGACAATGATTCCGAGCAGGGTTCTAAGCATGGATGGCTGGGTATCCCACCTCGCTATCCAATTGTCTCCAAGCAATAAGACAGGTTAGATCTGCTGGATCTGGGGGAGCAACCGAGGTGGCTGAGTTGAAATGGACTCTCCCGTGGTTGTGTCCTAATATGATTTTGTGTTTATGGAGACCTTGGAATGGAGCCTGGGGCCCTGAAGGTTTCTCCTAAAGAGAGGCTTTCACACAGCTCCATCGTGCAAGTTTCCCAAGTGTAGATGATATTTGTTTTGATGGGTGAGTCAAGAAACAGCCATATGCTGTTATTGAAATCCAGGCCTCTGAGGAGTGAAGCCTGGAAACCAAAGCAATGGATCCGATAGGTGCTTAGTTGCCTGTTCGCTCCTTTTTAACTCTGGGGACCTCAGTCTTCGGTTCTGAGTGCCGTAGGCGCTCAGATGGGCCCAGATTGCCCCTGATTGTCCTGGGAAGCCACAAATATTGGGATGGCCTCAGGGACTTTGGAGGTTTATACTCTTAGTAGGGTTGTGGCCATTGGAGTGGGCACATACAATTCCCTTGGAGAGGGCAAGCACAGTCGTCAGGTTTGTCTCCAGGGGCCTGAGCCTGTAGGGTGTGTAGGCCAGGGCTGTTTGGACAGTTGTCTGAATACACAAACTCGGCTTATGTTGCGGGACATAGGTATGGCAGGACTGATCTACAGACCATGAGGAGAACTCTTTGTGATATGAAAAAAGGGCGAGTGTGAGGCTCTTGTTCAAGTCTTTGTCTGTGAATATCGTGTCACACATGGTCGTGAAATTTCCGGGTGACTTCATGGGAAATGGACGAGTCTTACTCTCTGGGGCTTTGGCCCCGTCCAAAGTGTTTGGGGTCATTATGTGGGATGAAAGAAGTCCGTTGTTCTGTTGTTGTTGATTTGTTTTGTTCTGTTTTTCATCCTCATGTGTCCCACCAAATGAGGGATTCCAGAGTAGAGCCCTGGGGGGGGCGACTGGACAACCAGAAATCTGGTTAAATATTGGGGCCTAGGGACATTCAACCCCATTATGACATCTAATGGTCCAGCCACTGAGAGGACGTACTAGAGGACAGGACTCACGCTGAGGGTCACAATGCGTGTTTATGCCCTCGTCGCACTCAAGAATGGGCGGGGCCTCAGGGTGAATGCTGGTTTCTCCTACACTGAAGTTTGGACATCATGCCAACCACAAGGTTTCTTGCCATGGGTAAGGATGAGTTCTGATTTCTGCATCACAGTCACCCCTGGCCAGTGAATGGAGATAAGTTCTAGGTTCTGAAGCATGAAAACTGAGGTAGGGAAGAGATGATGACCTAAGACCATGGCGGGTCTGATGCGCTCAGTGTGCGGTCAACTGTCTGGGTGTTAGTCACGAGGTCGGGGTTCAGGTTGTCAGACAGTGCATTAGTGCCCAGGTTAGACTATATATTTTGGGTGCCTTAGAGTGCCGTGTAGGTTCTTACCTGAAGAACTCTTCAGGATATGAAGAATGAGCGAGTCTGAGGCGCGTGCTCATGCTTTTGTCTCTGGATTTTGTATCAGCGATGGCCGTGGAATGTTGGGGAGGCCTCATGGGCCATGGACAAGTCTTGCTCTCTGTGGTTTTAGCCCGATCCCAAATGAGTTTCGTCAATCTGAGGGATGGGAGGACTCCTTTCATATTTGTTACCTCAGGTGTCCCACCATAAGAGTAATTCCAAAGCAGAGCCCTGAGGAAGAGTGAAGGGACAACCCGAAAGATGGTTAAAAATGGGACCTAGGGGCATGGCCAGCGCAATATGCTGTCTCTCCATCCAGCCACTGAGAGGCCTTACCTGAGGACTGGGTTCAGGCAGAGGGTCACAATTTGTGTTTGTGACCAATGTGGCCCGCAAGCATGGGCGGGGCTTAATGGGGCACACTGGTTTGTACTACAGTTAACGTTGGACAACATGCCAACCACAAGGTTTCTTGCCATGGGGAAAGAGTCCTGATTTCTGCATCATTTTCAAACCAGGGCCGTGCTTGGAGATAAGGTCTAGGTTCTGAAGCCTGAAAATCGAGGTTGAGACGAGATGACGAATTAAGGCCATGGCGGGTCCGATGTGCTCAGTGTGCGGCCAACTGTGTGGGTGGGGCCAGGTGGTCCAGGCTCAGGCTGTGTCAGAAAGGGCATTATTGCCCAGGACAGCCTACATATTTGAGGTAGAGTCGAATGGCGTGCAGGTTGATCCTCTTTTGGGGTTTCTGGGTAGACGCGGAGGGCAATATATTGGTTCTGGAGGGCAGGCAGAGTGCTGCATTGTAGTTCTGGATTGCCAAACTGGAGGGCTTGTGGTCCAGTAGTCTGAGGATGGAAGTCTGAGAACCCAAGCTTGGCCTAGGTTTCTGGGTGAGGATATGGCAGGCACAATCTACAGACCTGAATCGAGGACTCGTGCATCTGAATTCAGGGCGAGGATCAGATGATCGTTCAGGTTGGACATTCTGTCCCTAATGGCCCCGTCTTAAAGGGACGGTGGATCACGAGGCCATGGGTGTTTTCCCACGATGGGAGTTGTGAGAAGCTGCCAACTGCAAAGATTCTTCTGCAGGACAACTGAGACCTGTTAGTTGGCTCAAGGCCAATGATTCCGAGCAAGGTTCTAAGGCTGAATGACTGGGTAGCCCACCTAGCATTCTAATTGTCTCCAAGCAACAAGACAGGTTAGACCTGCTGGATCTGGAGGAGCAACAGTGGAGGCTTCGTTGTAATGGACTCTCCCGTGAATGTGTCCTAATATGATTTTGTGTCTATGGAGACCTTGGAATGAAGCGGTGGAACTGGGGCCCTGAAGGGTTCTCCTAAACAGAGGCTTTCACACAGCTCCAACGTGCAAGTTTCCCATGTGTACATGAGATTTTTTCTGATGGGTGAGTCACGAAACAGCCATATGCTGGTTTTGAAAACCAAGCCTCTGAGGAGAGATGCCTGGAAACCAAAGCAAAGGATCCGATTGGTGCCTGCGTGCCTGTTTAATCCTTATTACCTCTGGGGACATCAGTCTACTGGTCTGAGTGCAGGTAGGCGCTCAGATGGGCTCAGATTGCCCTATTGTTCTGGGTAGGCACAACTATTGGGAAGGCCTCAGGAATTTTGGAGGTTTATCCTATTAGTAGGGTTGTGGCCATTAGAATGTCACATACAATTCCCATGGAGAGGGCAAGCACAGTCTTCACGTTTGGCCTCATGTGCCTGAGCCTGTAGGGCATGTAGGCCAGAGCTGTTGGGACAGTTGTCTTAAACACAAACTCGGCTTATGTTTCAGGTCATAGGTATGGCAGGACTGATCTACAGACCATGAGGAGAACACTTTGGGATATGAAAATGGGTGATTGTGTAGCTCTTGCTCAATGTTTTGTCTCTGGATATCGTGTCACTCATTGTCGTGAAATTTCCGGGTGACTTCATGGGAAGTGTACGAGTCTTACTATCTAGGGGTTTGGCCCCGTCCAAGGATTTTGGGCTCAGTCTGTGGGATGGAAGAAGTCCGTTTTTTTTGTTGTTGTTGATTTGTTTTGTTTTGTGTTTTTCAACCTCAGGTGTCCCACCAAATGAGGGATTCCAGAGTAGAGCCCTGGGGAGGGGCGACTGGACACAACAAGAATACTGGATAAAATTGGGGCCTAGGGACATGTCAAGCCCATTATGACATCTAATGGTCCAGCCACTGAGAGGACTTACTAGAGGACAGGAATCACGCTGAAGTTCACAATGCGTTTTTATGCCCTCGTCGCACTCAAGAATGGGCGGGGCCTCAGGGTGAATGCTGTTTTCTCCTACACTGTACGTAGGACAACATGGCAAACAAAAGGTTTCTTGCCATGGGTAAACAGGAGTTTTGATTTCTGCATCACAGTCACCCCTGGGCAGTGATTGGAGATAAGGTCTAGGTTCGGAAGCCTGAAAACTGAGGTAGGGCAGAGATGATGTCCTAAGGCCATGGCGGTTCTGATATGCTCAGTGTGCAGTCAGCTGTCTGGGTGTTTCTCAGGAGGTCAGGTTGTGTCAGACAGTGCATTACTGCCCAGGTTAGACTCTATAATTTGGGTACATTCGAGTGCCTTGTAGGTTTATTCTCATTTCAGCTGCCTAGGCAGCTCATTAGGCAATATATTTTTTCTAGAGGGCAGGCAGAGTGCTGCAATGATGGTCCGGAATTGCCAAACTTGTGGGCTTCGGTACCAGGAGTGTGAGGATGGAAGTCTGAGAACACAAGCTAGACTTGGGTTTCAGGGCGAGGGCACGGCATGTACCCCCTGAAGATCAGAAGCAATATCTCATGCATCTGAAGTCAGAGCGAGGATCAGACGTTGGCTCAGCTTGGATTTTATGTTCATGACGGCCCCTTCATAAAGGGAGCCGAATCTCGAGGCCGTGGAGGTTTTCCCACGTTGGGAGTGGTGGGATGCCCCCTCCAAGGATTCCTTCTACGGGACAATTGAGACCTGTTGAACAGCTCCAGGACATCCCATATGGATGAGTCCAGACCAACGTTCGAGGATGGATGCCTGGGAAGCCCGCCTCGCATTCCAATTGTCTCCTAGCGACAAGACAGTTTAGATCTGATGGCTCTGCGGGAGCAACCGGGGTGGCTGAGTTGAAATGGACTTTCCTGAGGATGGGTCTAATGTGTGTTTGTGTCCATGAGGGCCTTGGAATGGGGCGGTGGCACCGGGACCCTGAAGTATTCTCCTAAGCTATTGACATAGCTCCCATGCACAAGTTTCCTTGTGGAGACGAGATTTGTTCTGATGGGTGCCTCAGGAAAACCCCAATGCTGGTATTGGAATCCATGGTTTTGAGGAGACATGCCTGTAAACCAAAGCAATGGATCCGATTTTGGCCTAGGGTCCTGTCTGGTTCAATCTTCTTCTCTGGGGACATCCTTCTAGGGTATGAGTGGAGGTTGATGCTCAGCTGGTGTCAGACTGCCCTTTTTTGTCCCGGGCGACCTATACTATTGGGATGGCCTCAGGGACTTTGGAGGGTTCTCCTAATTTGTACGATTTTGGACAATGGAATGGGCAGAATTCCCATGGATTGGGTAGGCACCGTCCTAATGTGTGGCTCCAGGGTCCCCAGCCTGGATGGTGTGTGGCCCAGGACTTTGAGGACAGAAGTTTGAAAACACAAACTCAGCTTATGTTTGGGGACGTAGGTATTTGCAGGCCCGATCTACAAACCATGAGAAGACATCTTCAGGATATGAAGATAGTGCGAGTCTGAGGCGCTTGCTCAGGCTTTTGTCTCTGGATTTTGTATCAGCGATGGCCGTGGAATGTCGAGGAGGCCTCATGGGCCATGGACGAATATTGCTCTCTGTGGATTTGGCCCGATCCCAATTGTTTTTTCGTCAATCTGTTGGATGGAGTACTCCTTTCAGGGTTGTTACCACAGGTGTCCCACCAAAAGAGGAATTCCAAAGCAGAGCCCTGGTGAAGAGGGAAGGTGGGCAACCCGAACTATGGTTAAAAATTGGGGCCTAGGGGCATGACAAGCCCAAGATGCTGTCTCTTCATCCAGCCACTGAGAGGCCTTACCTGAGGACTGGGCTAAGGCTGAGTGTCACAATGTGTGTTTGCCACCTATGTGGTCGCGAGCCATGGTGGGGCCTCATCGGACACACAGGTATCTACTACACTGAACATTATACAACAAGCCTACCACAAGGTTTCTTGTCATGGGGAAGGAGTTCTGATTTCTGCATCATTTTCAAACATGGGCAGTGATGGGAGATAAGGTCTAGGTTCTAAATCCTGAAAACCGAGGCTGGGTAGAGATAACGACCCAAGGCAATGGCTGGTCCGATGTGCTCAGTGAGCGGCCAGCTGTATGGGTGAGCAAGGAGGTCCAGTCTCAGCCTCTGTCAGAACGGGCATTATTGCCCAGGTCAGTCTATATATTTTGGGTACAGCCAAGTGGCGTGCAGGTTGATCTTCATTTGGGGTTTCTGGGTAGCCCCAGAAGGCAATGTTTTTCTTCTGGAGGGCAGGCAGAGTGCTGCATTATATTTCTGGATTGCCAAACTGGTGGGCTTGTGGGCCATTAGTCTGAGAATGGAAGTCTGAGGACACAAGCTAGGCTTAGGTTTCTGGTGAGGACATGGCAGGCACAATATACAGACCTGAACCGAGATCTCGTGCATCTGAAGTCAGGGTGAGGATCAGACGATCACTCAGGTTGGACCTTTTGTCCCTGAGGGCCCCTTCATGAAGGGGGGGGGGTGATCACGAGGCCATGGGTGTTTTTTCTCATGATGGGAGTTGTGAGAAGCTCCCAACTTCAAAGATTCTTCTGCAGGACAAAGGATACCTCTTGGTTGGCTCCAGGCCAACGATTCCGAGCAGGGTTTTAGGGATGGATGGCAGGGTAGCCCACCTCGCATTCCAATTGTCTCCTAGCAACAAGACAAGTTCCATCTGTTGTATCTCGCGAAGCAACCGAATATCGCTCAGTTGAAATGGACTCTCCTGTGGATGGGTCCTAATGTGTTTGTGTCTATGGAGACCATGGAATGAAGCGGTGGCACTGGGGCCCTGAAGGGTTCTCCTAAACAGAGGCTTTGACACAGCTCCCACGTGCAAGTTTCCCATGTGTAGATGAGATTTGTACTGATGTGTGAGTCAAGGAACAGCCATATGCTGGTATTGAAATCCAGGCCTCTGAGGAGAGATGCCTGGAAACCAAAGCAATCGATCCGATTAGTGCCTAGGGGCCTGTTCGTTCCTTTTTACCTCTAGGAACATCAGTCTACGGGTCTGAGTGCAGGTAGGTTCTCGGATGGGCTCAGATTTCTCCTGTTTGTCCTGGGAAGCCACCACTATTGGGATGACCTCAGGGTCTCTGTAGGTTTATCCTATTAGTAGTGTTGTGGCCATTAGTATGGGCACACAGAATTCGCTTGGAGAGGGCAAGTACAGTCCTCAGGTTGGCTCCAGGGGCCTGAAACTGTAGGGTGTTTAGGCCAGGTCTGTTTGGACAGTTGTCAGAGAACACAAACTCGGATTATGTTTCGGGTCATAGGTATGGCAGGACTGATCTACAGACCTTGATGAGAACTCTTCAGGATATGAAAAAAGGGCGAGTGTGAGGCTCTTGCTCAAGTTTTTGTCTCTGGATATCGTGTCACTCATGGTCGTGAAATTTCCGGGTGACTTCATGGGAAATGGATGAGTCTTATTCTCTGGGGTTTGGCCTTGTCCAAAGAGTTTGAGGTCATTCTGTGGGATGGAAGAAGTCCGCTTTTTTTTTTGTTGTTGTTGTTGTTGTTGTTGTTTTGTTTTATTTTGTTTTTTAACCTCAGGTGTCCCATCAAATGAGAGATTCCAGAGTAAAGCCCTGGGGAGTGGCGACTGGACAACCAGAAATCTGGTTTAAAATTGGGGCCTAGGGACATGTCAAGCCCATTATGACATCTAATGGTCCAGCCACTGAGAGGACTTTCTAGAGGACAGGACTCACGCGGAGGGTCACAATGCGTGTTTATGCCCTCGTCGCACTCATGAATGGGCGGGCCTCAGGGTGAATGCTGGTACTCCTACACTGAACTTTGGACAACATGCCAACCACAAGGCTTCTTGCCTTGGGTAAGGAGGAGTTCTGATTTCTGCATCACATTCAACCCTTGTCAGGGCTTGGAGTTAAGGTCTAAATTCTGAAGCCTGGAAAGTTAGGTTGGGAAGAGATAACGAGCTAACCATGGCAGGTGTGATGTTCTCAGTGTGCCGTCAGCTGTCTCGGTTTTGGTCAGGTGGTCCGGGCTCACTCTGTATCAGACAGTGGCCAGGTTAGACTATCTAATTTGGGTACCTTCGAGTGCCATGTATGTCTATCCTCATTTGGGTTATGTGAGAAACTCCATAGTTCAAAATTTTTCTTCTGGAAGGAAGGCAGAATGCTTCATTTTGTGTCCCGAATTTCCAAATGTGAGGGCTTGGGGGCCAAGAGTGTGAGGACGGAAGTCTGAGAACACAAGCTAGTCATAGGTTTCAGGGCGAGGGCAAGGAAAGCACACTCTGCAGAGCTGCATCGAGATCTCGTGCATCTGAATTCAGGGTGAAGATCAGACGTTGGCTTAGGTTGGAGTTCCTGTCCATGATTTCCCCTTCATAAATGGGGGGGGGCATCACAAAGCCATCTAGATTTTCCCAGGATGGAATTGTGAGATGCTCCAAAACTCAAGGATTCCTTCTGCTGGACATTTGAGACCTGTTGGATGGCTCCAGGACATCCCATACGGAACGACGCCAGAGCAGAGCTCTAAGGATGGATGGTTGGGCAGCCCGCCTCGCATTCCAATTGTCTCCTAGTCAAGACAGGTTCAGTCTTCTCGCTCTGGGGGAGCAACCAAGGGAGCTGAGTTGAAATGGAATTTCCTGCGGATGGGTTCTAATGTGGATTTCTGTCCATGGAGACCTTGTAATGGGGCAGTGGCACACAGGCCCTGAAGGATTCTCCTAACTGGAGGTTTTGAGACATCTTCAAAGGATAATTTTCCCATGTGGAGAAGAGATTTGTTCTGATTGCTTCCTCATGAAATCCCCATATGCTAATATTGGAAACCAGGCCTCTGAGGAGAGATACATGTAACCGAATGCAATGAATCTGATTCAGGCCTAGGGGCCTGTCTGATTCAATCTTCTTCTCTGGGGACATCCATCTACGCTGAGTAGAGGTAGATGCTCAGCTGGTTTCAGATGACCCTTGTTTGTCCTGGGTGGCCTACATTATTGGGATGTCCTTGGGGACTCTGGAGGTTTTTCCTAATTTGTACGATTGTGGACAATGGAATGGGCAGAATTCCCGTGGTATGGACAGGCACAGTCCTGATGTGTGGCTCCAGGGGCCCCAGCCTGAAGGGTCTGTGGGCCAGGAATGTGGGGACAGAAGTCTGAAAACACAAACTCGGCTTAGGTTTGGGAAGTAGGTATGGCAGGCCCGATCTACAGACCGTGAGGAGAACTCTTCAGGATACGACAAAAGAGCGAGTGTGAGGCGCTTGCTCAGACTTTTGTCTCTGGATTTGTTGTCAACGATGGCTGTGGAATCTCGGGGGGGCCTCATGGGCCATGGACGAGACTTCCTCTCTGTGAATTTGGTCCAATCCCAATTGTTTTGGGTCAATCTGAAGGATGGGAGGAGTCCTTTTAGTTTTGTTACCTCAGGTGTCCCACCAAAAGAGGGATTCCAAAGCAGAGTTCTGGGGAGGGATGAATGGACAACCCGAACAAACCAATTGGGGTGAGGTCGAGAACCGAGCAGGTTGATCCTAATTTGGGGTTTATGGAGATCCCCATAGAGCAACGTTTTTCTTCTGGAGGGCCAGCATAGGGCTGCATTTTGGTTCCAGAATTCCAAGTCTTGAGGACATGTTTGCCAGGAGTGTGATGGAGGAAGTCTGAAAACACAAGGAAGCATGAGGTTTGGGCCTACTGTGCAGAGGCTGAATCGAGATCTCCTGCATCTGAGGTCAGGGCGAGTATCAGATGTTGCCTCAAGCTGGAGTTTGTGTCCATGATGGCCCCTTCCTGAAGGGGGTTGGGGCGTCATGAGGCCAGGGAGGTTTCCCTACGCTGGGAGTTGTGAGCTGCTCCAAACTTCAAAGTTTCCTTCTTCAGGACAGTCGAGTACTATTGGATGGTTCCAGGATGCCCCATACAGAAAGACTCGAGAGCAGGGGCCTAAGCATGGATGCCGAGAAACGCCAACTCACCTTCCCATTGCCTGGTCGAGACAAGGCATGCTCAATCTGCGGGCTCTTGGGTGAGCTACCCAGAAGGCTGAGTTTAAATGGACTTTCCTGAGGATGAGTCATAATGTGGGTTGGAGGCCATTGAGACCTTGGAATGTGGCAGTAGCTAAGGGACTCTGCAGGATTCTCCAACCCGAAGGGTTTGACACAACTCCAACAAGGAAGCTTTCCATGTGGAGATGAGAAGTGTTCTGTCTGGTGCCTCAGGATAGCACCATATGCTGGTCTTCGATCCCAGGCCTCTGAGGAGTGATACCTGGACACCAAAGCAAGAGTTCATAATAGGGCCTAGGGGCCTGTCTGGTTCAATCTTGTCTCTGCGGATATCAGTCTGTGTGTCTGCATGGAGGTAGTAGTTGCTCAACTGGTGTCATAATGCCCCTGTTTATCCAGTGCGGCTTGCAGTAGTGGGATGTCCTTGGGGACCTTGAGGTTTCTACTATTTTGTAGAGTTGTGGCCAATGGAACGGGCAGTTTCTTAGGAGAGAGCAGGCACAGTTCTGGGGTGTGGCTCCAGAGACCCCAGCCTGGAGGCGGTGTGGGCCACAGCTGTGCAGACAGACATCCAAAAACCCAAACTCAGCTCAGTTTTGGGGCCGAGGTTATGGCAGGCCTGAACAACAGTCCATGAGGGGAGCTCCTCTGGATATGAAAGAAGGGTGAGAGGGAGGCAGTCGCTCAGTCTTTTGTCTCTGGATATTTTGTCCACAATGGCCGTTTAATGTAGGAGTTGCCTCATGGGTCGTAGAAATCTCCCTCTTTGGTAGTTTGTCCAGCCCCCAAGAGGTTGGGGTCATTCTGTGGGAAGGGAAGAGTCCTGTTTTCTGCTTCATGTGTCCCCCCAGTAGAGGGATTCTGGAGCATAGCAGTGGGTACTGACAACTGGAATACTCGCTCTCTGGTTAAGCCTGGGGGCCTATGGATATGACAAGCCCCATATGCAGGATCTTGGTCCAGCCACTGAGAGGCGTTACTTTAATACGGGACTCACACTACAGGTCACAATGCATGTCTGTGCCCTAGGCGGCCCTCAAGCACTGGCGTGGCCTTTCCGACAATGCAGGTTTTCCCACATTGAACGTTGGACAACATGCCAACCACAAGGTTTCTGGCCATGGGGAAGGAGGAATTCTAATATCTGCATCACGTTCACCCCTGGGCAGTGATTGGAGATAAGGTCTAGGTTCTGAAGCCTGAAAACCGAGGTTGGGAAGAGATGACGAACTACAGCCATAGCGGGTCCCTTGTGTCGAGGTTGGAGCCAGCTGTCTAGGTGTCGTTTGGGATGTCTTGTCTCAGGCTGTGCCAGACAGGGCATTCGTATTCAGGGTAGGCTGTATAATTGCTTTACAGTCGAGTGGCATGCATTAGATAATCATTTGGGGTTTCTTATTAGCAGCATAGGGCAAAATTTTTCTTCTGGAGGGCAGGCAGAGTGCTGCATTGTGGCTTCGGAATTCCCAAACTGGAGGGCTTGTGGGCCAGGAGAGTGAGGACGGAAGTCAGAGAACACAAGGTAGGCTTAGGTTTCGGGGAATGGACATGGCAGGCACACTCTGCAGAGCTGAATTGAGATCTCATGAGTCTGAAGTCAGGTCGAGGATAAGACTTTGGCTCAGGTTGGAGTTTCTGTCCATGTTGGCCCCTTCATGAAGGGGGGGGCATTATGAGGCCATGGGGGTTTTCCCACTATTAGAGTTGTGAGATGCTCCAAACCGCAAGGATTCCTTCTGTGAGACAATTAAGATTTGTTGGATGGCTCCAGGACGTCTCCTAAGGTATTTTTCCAGAACAGGGTTCTAAGTATGGATGCCTGGGCAGACAGCCTCAATTCCAATTGTCTCCTAGGAACAAGAAACGTTTGATCTGCTGGCTTGGGGTAGCATCAGAGGGGGCTGAGTTGGAATGGACTTTCATGAGGATGGTCTTAAATGAGTGAAAATGGACTTTCCTGAGGATGGTCTTAATGTTGGTTTGAGTCCATTGAGATCTTGGTATGGGGCAGTGGCACCAGGGCCCTGAAGGTTTCTCCTAACCAGAGGTTATAACAAAGCTCCAATGAGCAAGTTTTCCATGGGGAGACGAGATTTGTTCTCATTGGTGCCTCAGGAAACCACCATTTGCTGGTATTGGAAATGAGGCCTCTGAGGAGAGATGCCTGGAAACCAAAGCAATGGATCTGATTAGGGCCTAGGGGCCTGTCCGGTTCAATATTCTTCTCTGGGGACATGTTTTGTCTGAGTGGAGTTAGTTGCTCAGCTGGTTTGAGATCACACCTGTTTGTCCAGGGCGGCCTACACTATTGGGATGGCCTCGGTAACTTTGGAGCTTTTTCCTAATTTGCAAGGTTGTGGCCAATGGAATGGGAAGAATTCTCTTGAAAGGGATGCACAGTCCTGAGGTGTGGCTCCAGGGACCCAAGTGTGGAGCGTGTGTGGTCCAGGGCTATTTGGACAAAAGTCTGAAAACACAAACTCCACTTAGGTTTGGGTCTGTAGGTATGGCTGGCCCGATATATAGACCGTGAGGAGAACTCTTCGGGATATGAACAAAGGGCGAAAGTGAGGTGCTTGCTCATGCTTATTTTTTTCTGGATATGTGTCACCGATTGCCATGGAATGTCCGGGTGTCCTCATGGGCCATCGATGAGGCTCCCTTTCTGGGGATTTGACCCAATCCCAAGAGTTTGGGGTCATTCTGTGGGAAGGGAGTAGGCCTTTCTGTTTTTTTTTTTTTTTTTTTTTTTTTTTTTTTACCTCAGGTGGACCACCAAAAGAGGGATTCCACAGCAGAGTCCTGGGGAGGGGCGACTGGACAACCAGAACTCTGGTTAACATTGGGACCTAAGAACATGGTTAAGCCCCATATGTGGGCTCTTGGTCCAGACACTGAGAGGCCTTCCTTGAGCATAGGGCTCACATGGAGTTTCACAATGTGTTTTTGTGCCCAAGGAGGCCCTCAAGTCAGGGCGTGGCCTAATGTACCATGCTGGTTTCTCCTACACTGAACGTTGCACAATATGGCAACCACAAGTTTTCTGGCCATGGGGGAGAAGGAGTTCTAATTTCTGCAACAATTTCACTCATGGACTGTGATTGGATTTAAGGTCTAGGTTCTGAAGCCTGAAAACTGAGATTGGGAAGAGATGAAGACCTAATGCCATGGTGTGTCTGATGTGCTCAGTGTTCGGCCACCTGTTGAGTGTGGGTTGGGAGGTGCAGGCTCAGGCTGTGGCAGACAGGGAATTAGTGCCCAGGCTAGACTGTATCATTGGGGTGCAGTCGAGTTTCGTGCAGGTTGGTACTCATTTGTGGTTACTGGGTAGCCCCAGAGGGCAAAGTTTTTCTCTTGGAAGGAAGACACAGTGCCACATAGTGGCTCCAGAATTCCCAAACTGGAAGGCTTGTGGGCCAGGAGTGTGAGGAAAAAATTCTGAGAACACAAGCCATACTTCGATTTCGGGGTGAGGGGACGGCATGAACCCTCTGCAGAGATGATTCGAGATCCCGTGTACCTGAAGACAGAGCTAGGATCAGACGATGGCTCAGGACGGAGTTTCTGTCCATGACGGCCCCTTCATGAAGGGGTGGGTGTCATGAGGCCACAGAGGTTTTCCCACGTTGGGAATTGTGAGATGCTCCAAACCGCAATGATTCCTTCCGTGGGACAGTCGAGACCTGTTGGATGGCTCCAGGACATCCCATAAGGAAGTTATCCAGAGCAGGGTTCTAAGGATGGATGCCTGGGCAGCCTGCCTCCCATTTCAGGTGTCTCATAGCGCCAAGGCAAGTTCGATCTGCTGGATCTAGGGGAGTAACCGAGGCGGGTGTGTTGAAATGGGTGAGTTGAGGATGGGTCATAATGTGCATTTGTGTCCATGGAGACCTTGGAATGGGGTGCTTGATCCGGGGGCCTTGAGGAATGTTCATAACCGGAGGTTTTGATGGAGCTCTAAAGAGTACGTTTCCTATGTAGAGAAGAGAATTGTTTTGATGAGTGCCTAAGGAATCTCCCATATGCTGGTATTGGAAACCAGGCCTCTGAGGAGAGATGCCTGGAAACAAAAGCAATGGATATGATTAGGGCCTAGGTGCCTGTCCGGTTCAATCTCTTTCCTGAGGATACGTGTCTATGGATCTGAGGGGAGGTAGTTGCTCGGCTTGTGTCAGATCGCCCCTGTTTGTCCTGGGCAGCCTATAATATTGGGAATGGCCTCGGGAATTTGGAGTTTCTCCTAATCTATAGGGTTGTGGCCAATGGAATGGGCAGAAATCCCCTGGAGAGGGCAGGCACAGTTCTGATTTTGGCTCTAGGGGCCCAGCCTTGAGGGTGTGTGGGCCAGGCCTGTGGGGACAGAAGTCTGAAAACACAAATTCCGCTTAGGATTGTGGTGATAGGTATGGCACGCCCAATCTACAGACCGTGATAACACTTCGGGATATGAAAAAGGGTGAGTTTGAGGTGCTTGCTCAGGTTTTGTCTCTGGATTGGTGTCAACAATGTGGGTCGAATGCTGGCATGGCCTCATGAGTTGTGGATGGCTTTCCTTCTCTGAGGATTTGACCCAATCCCAAGAGTTTGGGTACAATCTGTGGGATGGGAGGTGTCCTTTCTGTTTTTTATTTTATTTTATGTACCTCATGTGTGCCAATAAAAGAGGGATTCCAGAGCAGAGTCCTTGGTAGGGACAACTAGATAACCCCACCTCTGTTTAAGTTTGGGGGCCTAGGGTCATGGCAAGTCCAATATGTGGGCACTTGAATCAGACACTGAGAGGTCTTCCTTGAGGACTGGGCTCATGCTGAGGGTCACAATGCCTATTATGCCCAACAAGGCCCTCAAGCATCGAAGGGCCTCATGGGCCACGCTGGATTCTCCTACACTGAACGTTGGAGAATATGCCAACCACAAGGTTTCCAGCCATGGCGAAGGAAGAGTTGTGATTTCTGCATCACGTTCACCCCTAGACAGTGTTGGAGTTTAGGTCTAGGTTCTGAAACCCGAAAACCGAGGTTGGGAAGAGATGAAGACCTAAGGACCTGATGGGTACAATGAGCTCAGTGTGTGGCTATCTGTTGAGCATAGGTCTGGTGGTGTGGGCTCATGCTGTATCAGACAGGGCATTAGACAGGGTAGACTGTATATTTGGGGTGCAGTCGAGTGGCGTTCAGTTGATCCTCATGCGGTTTTCTAGGTAGCTCCATAAGGCAACGTTTTTCTTCTGGAGGGCAGGCAGAGTGCTGCATTGTGGCCCCTGTATTGCCAAATTGTAGGGCTTTTGGGCCAGGGTTGTGAGAACGGTAGTCTGAGAACACAAGCTAGGCTTAGTTTTTGGGGTGAGGGCACAGAAGGCACACTCTGCAGACCTGAATCAAGATCTCATGCACCTGAAGCCAGGGCGAATATCAGACGTTTGCTCAGGTTGGAGTTTCTGTCCATGATGGCCCTTTATAAAGTGGAGCGTCTCAAGAGGCCATGAAGATTTTCCCACAATGGGAGTTGTGAGATGCACCAGACTGCAAAGATTCCTTCTGTGGGACACTTGAGACCTGTTGGATCGCTCTAGGACGTCCCATATGGAACGACTCCAGAGTAGGGTTCTAAGGATGGATGCCTGGGCAGCCCGCCTCCCATTCTAGTTGTCTCTTAGCAACAAGGCAGGTTTGATCTGCAGGCCCTGGGGGAGAAACCAAGGGGGATGAGTTGACATGGACTCTACCGAGGATAAATCATAATGTGGGTTTAAGTCCATGGAGACCTTGGAATGGGGCGCTTGATCCGGGGCCCTGAAAGATTCTCCTAAACAGAGGTTTTTATAGAGCTCCAAAGAGTACATTTCCTATGTGGAGACGAGATTTTTCTATGAGTGCCTCAGTAATCCCCCATATGCTGGTATTGGTAACCAGGCCTCTGAGGAGAGATGCCTGGAAACAAAAGCAATGGATCTGATTAGGGCCTAAGTGCCTGTCCAGTTCAATCTTATTCTATGGGGATATCTGTCTCTGGGTCTGAGTGGAGGTAGTTTCCTAACTTGGGAAAGATCATCCCTGTTTGTCCTGGGCAGCCAAAACTATTGGGATGGCCTCGGGGAGTTTGGAGGTTTCTCCTAATCTATAGGGTTGTGGCCAATGGAAATGGCAGAATTGCCCTGGAGAAGGAAGCCACAGTCCTCTGGTGTGGCTCCAGGGGCCCCAGCTTGGATGGTTTGTGGGCCAGGACTGTGGGAAAGAAGTCTGAAAAGACAAACTCAGCTTAGGTTTGGGGATGTATGTATGAAGGCTCGATCTACAGACCGTGAGAATTTTCCGGGCTATGAACAAAGGGCGAGTATGTGGCATTTGCTCAGGATTTTGTCTCTAGATTTTGTGCCTACGGTGGCCTTGGAATGTCGGGGTGTCCTCAAGGGCCATGGACAAGTCTTTCTCTGGTGATTTGGCCTGATCCCAAGTGGTTGGGATCATTCTGTGGATGGGAAGAGTCCTTTCTGTATTTTTTTTTTTTTTACCTCAGGTGTCCCACCAAAGAGGGATTCCAGAGCAGTGCCCTGAGTAGGGGTGACAAGACATCTATAACTCTGGTTGAGATTGGGGGACTAGGGGCTTGGCAAGCCCTATATGTGGGCTGTTGTTCCAGTCACTAAGAGGCTTTACATGAGGATAGGGCTCACGCTGAGGGTCACAATGTGTGTTTGTGCAAATTGTAGCCCTCAGGGATAGGTGGGGCCTCATAGTCCATGCTGCTTTCTCCTACAATGAACGTTGGACCACATGCCAACCACACGGTTTCTTGACATGGCGAAGGAGAAGTTCTGATTCTTGTATCACGTTCACTCCTGAGCAGTGAGTGGAGATAAGGTCTAGGTTCTGAAGGTGAAAACTGAGGTTGGGTAGAGATGATGGCCGATAGCCATTGTGGGTTTGATATGCTCAGTGTACGGCCAGCTGTCTGGGTGTTGGACTGGAGGTCTGCCTTCAGGCTGTGTCAGACAGGGCTTTAGTGCACAGGCTAGATTGTATAATTGGGGTATGGTCGAGTGGCATGCAGGTTGTTACTCATTTGGCATTTATGGTTAGCCCTATAGGGCAACACATTTCTTCTGGAGGGCAGGCAGAGTGCTGCATTGTGTCTCCAGAATTGCCAAACTGGAGGAGTGTGGCCAGGATTGTGAAGACAGAAGTCTGAGAACACAATTTAGGCTTAGGTTTCGGGGCGAGTGCACAGCAAGCACACTCTCAAGTGCTGAATCGAGATCTCGTGCTTCTGAATTCAGGGCGCGGATCAGACTTTGGCTTAGGATGGAGTTTCTGTCCATGATGGCCCATTTATGAAGGTGTGGGGCATCATGGGGAAATGGAGGTTTTCTCACACTGGGACTGTGTGATGCTTCAAACTACAAGGATTCATTCTGCGAGACAGTCAAGACAGGTTGGTTGGATTCAAGACGTCCCATAAAGAAATTCTCCAGAGCAGGGTTCTAAGGATGGATGCCTGGGCAGCCCACCTCGCATTCCAACTGTCTCCTAGTGACAAGGCAGGTTTGATCTGCTGGCTCTGGGTGAGCAGCCGAGGGGGCTGATTTGAAATGGACTCTACTGAGGATGGATCATAATGTAAGTTTTTATCCTTTGATACCTTGGAATTGGGCCATGGTGCCAGCGCCCTGAAGGATCCTCCTAACATGAGGTATTGACACAGATCCAAAGAGCAAGTTTCTCATGTGGAGATGAGATCTGTTCTGATTGTTTCCTTAGGAAACCCCCATATTCTGATATTGGAAACCAGGCCTCTGAGGAGAGATACATAGAAACCAAAGCAATGGATCAGAAGTTGGCTCAGGTTGGAGTTTCTGTCCATGATGGCCCCTTTATAAAGGGGAGCATCTCATGAGGCCATGTAGGTTTTCCCACGATAGGAGTTGTGAGATGCTCCAATCTGCAAGGATTCCTTCTGCAGGACATTCAAGACCTGTTGGAAGGCTCCCAGGACATCCCATATGGAACGGCGCCAGAGCAGGATTCCAACGATGGATGCCTAGAGAGTCTGCTTTGCATTCCAGTTGTCTCCTAGCGACAAGGCAGGTTTGATATTCTGGCTCTGGGGGAGTAATCAACGGGGCTGAGTTGAAATGTACTCTCCTGCCGAATGGTCATAATGCGGGTTTGTGTCCATGGAGACCTTGGAATAGGGCGGTGGCTCCGGTTACCTGAAGTTTTCTCCTAACTGGAGGTTTTTACAGAGCTCCAAAGGATAAGTTTCCCATGTGGAGACAAGATTTGTTCTGATTGGTATCTCTGGAATCCCCCATATGCTGGTATTGGAAAAACAGGCCTCTGAGGAGAGATGCTTAGGAACAAAAAGCAATGGAACCAATTACGTTCTAGGGGCCTGTCCAGTTTAATACCTTTCTCTTGGGATATCTGTCTACGGGTGAGTTGAGGTCGTTGCTCAGCTTGTGACAGATCACCCCTCTTTGTACTGGACGGCCTACACTATTGGAATGGCCTCTGAGACTTTGGTGGTTTCTCCTAATCTCTACGGTTGTGGCCAATGGAATGGGAAGAATTTCCTTGTAGAGGGCAGGCACAGTCCTGAGGTGTGGCTCCAGGGTCCTCAGCCTGGATGGTGTGTGGGACAGGGATGTCAGGATAGAAGTCTGAAAACACGGTTTGGGGACGTAGGTATGGCAGGCCTGATCTACAGACTATGAGGAGAATTTTTTGGGCTATGACCTAAGGGTGAGGCTTATGTCTCTGGATTTTGTGTCAATAGTGGCCGTGGAATGTCGGGCTGGCCTCATGGGCCATGGAGGAGTCTTTCTCTCTGGGGATGGCCTGATCCCAAGTGATTGGGGTCATTCTGTGGGTGGGAGGAATCCTTTCTGTGTTTACTTACCTCAAATGTCCCACCAAAGAGGGATTCCAGAGCAGAGCCCTGAGTAGGGGTGACTAGATGTCTCTACCTCTGGTTAAGATTGGGTGACTTGGGGCATGGCAGGCCCCATATGCGGGCTCATGGTCCAGCCACTGAGAGGCTTTACTTGAGGACAGGGCTCAAACTGAGGGTCCCAATGTGTGTTTGTGCCCACCGCAGCTCTTAAGAATGGGCAGGGCCTCATGGACCCTACACTACCCTCAGGGGCCCTACTACTACTCCTGTAGGCCCTACAGGGGTCCTACACTGAACTTTGGATAAGATGCCAACCACAAGATTCTGGCGAGAGGGAAGGAGGAGTTATGATTTCTGCATCACGTTCACCCATGGGAAATGAGTAGAGATAAGGTCTAGGTTTCCGTAGCCTGAAAACCAGGTTGGAAAGAGATGGCAACCTAAGGCCATGGCGGTTAAGATGTTCTCAGTGTACGGCAAGCTGTCTGGATGTCGGTTGGGAATTCAGGCCTCAGGTTGTGTCAGACAGGGCATTAGTGCACAGGCTAGACTATATAATTGGTGTACAGTTGAGTGGCATGCAGGTTTATCCTCATTTGAGGTTTCTGGGTAGACCCATAGGGCAACGTTTTTCTTCTAGAGGGCAGGCAGAGTGCAGCACTGTGTCATCGGAAATGCCACAATGGAGGGCGTGTGGTCAAGGAGAGTGAGGACGGAAGTCTGAGAACACTAGCTATGCTTAGGTTTGGGGGTGAGGACACAGCAGGTGCACTCTGAAGAGCTTAATCAAGATCTCGTGAATCTGAAGTCAAGGCGAAGATCAGCCGTTGGCTCAGGTTGGAGTTTCTTTCCATGATCCGACTTCATGAAGATTGGGGGCATCATGTGACCTTGGAAGCTTTCCATGATATGAGTTGTGAGGTGGTCCATAAACAAGGATTCCTGTGGGACAGTCGACACCTGTTGGATGGCTCAAGGATGTCCCATAATGAACGACGCAAGAGCAGGGTTCTAAGGGTTCTAAGGATCTCTAAGGAGAGAAGCCTGGAAACCAAAGCAATAGATCTGATAGGTGCCTATGGGCCTCGCATTCCAATTGTTTCCAAGCAACAAGACAGGTTAGATCTGCTGGATCTGGGGGAGCAACCGTGGAGGCCGAGTTGAAATGGACTCTACCGTGGATGTGTCCTAATATGATTTTGTGTCTATGGAGACCTTGGAATGAAGCCTGGGGCCCTGTATGTTCTCCTAAAGAGAGGCTTTCGCACAGCTCCATCATGCAAGTTTCCCATGTGTAGATGAGATTTGTTCTGACGGGTGTGTCAAGAAACAGCCATATGCTGTTATTGAAATTCAGGCCTCTGAGGAGAGATGCCTGGAAACCAAAGCAATGGATCCGATAGGTGCCTAGGGGCCTGTTCGTTCGTTTTTACCTCTGGGGACATCAGTCTACGGGTCTGAGTGCCGGTAGGTGCTCAGATGTGCCCAGATTGCCCATGTTTGTCCTGGGAAGCCACAAATATTGGGATGGCCTAAAGGACTTTGGAGGTTTATCCTATTAGTAGGGTTGTGGCCATTGGAGTGGGCACAATCAATTCCATTGGAGAGGGCAAGCACAGTCGTCAGGTTTGGCTCTAGGGGCCTGTGCCTGTAGGGTGTGTAGGCGAGGGCTGTTTGGACAGTTGTCTGAAAACACAAACTCGGCTTATGTTTCGGGTCATAGATATGGCAGGACTGATCTACAGACCATGAGGAGAACTCTTCGGGATATGAAAAAAGGGCGAGTGTGAGGCTCTTGCTCAAGTTTTGGTGTCTGGATATCGTGTCACTCATGGTCATGAAATTTCCGGGTGACTTCATGGAAAATGGACGAGTCTTACTCTCTGGGGGTTTGGCCCCGTACAAAGAGTTTGGGGTCATTCTGTGGGATTGAAGAAGTCCGTTGCTCTGTTGTTGTTGATTTGTTTTATTTTGTTTTTCAACCTCAGGTGTCCCACCAAATGAGGGATTCCAGAGTAGAGCCCTGGGGAGAGGCGACTGGACAACCAGAAATCTGGTTAAAAATTGGGGCTTAGGGACATGTCAAGCCCATGATGACATCTAATGGTCCAGCCTCTGAGAGGACGTACTAGAGGACAGGAATCACGCTGAGCATCACAATGCGTGTTTATGCCCTCGTCGCACTCAAGAATGGGCGGGGCCTCAGGGTGAATGCTGGTTTCTCCTACACTGAACGTTAGACAACATGCCAACCACAAGGTTTCTTGCCATGGGTAAGGAAGATTTCTGATTTCTACATCACAGTGACCCGTGGTAAGTTATTGGAGATAAGATCTAGGTTCTGAAGCCTGGAAACTGAGGTAGGGAGGAGATGATGACCTAAGGCCATGGAAGGTCTGATGGGCTCAGTGTGCGGTCAGCTGTCAGGGTTTTGGTCACGAGGTCCGGGCTCATGTTGTCAGACAGTGAATTAGTGCCCAGGTTAGACTATATATTTTGGGTCATTCCAGTGCCGTGTAGGTTCTTATCTAAAGAACTCTTCAGGATATGAAGGATGAGTGAGTCTGAGGTGCGTGCTCAGGCTTTTGTCTCTGGATTTTGTATCAGCGATGGCCGTGGAATGTTGCGTAGGCCTCATAAGCCATGGACAATTCTTGCTCTCTGTTCATTTGGCCCAATCCCAATTGTTTTTCGTCAATCTGTGGGATGGGAGGACTCCTTTCAGGTTTGTTTCGTCAGGTGTCCCACCAAAGAGGAATTCCAAAGCAGAGCCCTGTGGAAGACTGAAGGGACAACCCGAACTATGGTTAAAAATTGGGGCCTAGGGGCATGGCAAGCCCTATATGCTGTCTCTCCATCCAGGTACTGAGAGGCCTTACCTAAGGACTGGGCTCAGTCTGATGGTCACAATGTGTGTTTGTGACCAATGGGGACCACAAGCATGGGCGGGGCCTCCTGGGCCACACTGGTTTCAACTACACTGAAACGTGGACAACATGCCAAACACAAGGTTTCTTGCCATAGGGAAAGAGGTCTGATTTCAAATCCGGGCCTTGATTGGAGATAAGGTCTAGGTTCTGCAGCCTGAAAACCCAGGTTGAGAAGAGATGACGACCTATGGCCATGATGGGTCCGATGTGATCAGTGTGCGGCAAGCTGTCTGGGTGGGGCCAGTAGGTCCAGGCTCAGGCTCTGTCAGAAAGGGCATTAGTGCCCAGGTCAGCCTATATATTTGGGGTACAGCCGAATGGCGTGCCCCGTTGATCCTCATTTGGGGTTTCTGGGTAGCCCCAGAGGGCAATGTTTTTCTTCTGGAGGGCAGGCAGAGTGCTGCATTGTAGTTCTAGATTGCCAAACTGAGGGCTTGTGGGAAAGCAGTCTGAGGACGGAAGTCTGAGAACCCAAGCTAGGCCTAGGTTTCTGGGTGAGGATATGGCAGGCACAATCTACAGACCTGAATCGAGATCTCGTGCATCTGAAGTCAGGGCGAGGATCAGACGATTGCTCAGGTTGGACATTCTGTCCCTGATGGCCCCTTCTTGAAGGGGGGGTGGATCACGAGGCCATGGGTTTTACCCACGATGGGAGTTGTGAGAAGCTCCCAACTGCAAACATTCTTCTGCAGGACAATTGAGACCTGTTGGTTGGCTCCAGGACAACGATTCTGAGCAGAGTTCTAAGGATGGATGGCTGGGTACCCCACCTCGCATTCCAATTGTCTCCACGCAACAAGACAGGTTAGATCGGCTGGATCTGGGGGAGCAACCGAGGAGGCTGAATTGAAATGGACTCTCCCGTGGATGTTTCCTAATATGATTTTGTGTCTATGGAGACCTTGGAATGGAGCGGTGGCACTGGGGCCCTGAAGTGGTCTCCTAAAGAGAGGCTTTCACATAACTCCATCGTGCAAGATTCCCATTTGTAGATGAGATGTGTTCTGATGTGTGAGTCAAGAAACAGCCATATGCTGTTATTGAAATCCAGGCCTCTGAGGTGAGATGCCTGGAAACCAAAGCAATGGATCCGATAGGTGCCTAAGGGCCTGTTCGTTCCTTTTTACTTCTGGGGACAACAGTCTACGGGTCTGAGTGCAGGATGGTGCTCAGAAGGGCCCAGATTGCCCCGTTTGTCCTGGGAAGCCACATATATTGGGATGGCCTCAGGGACTTTGGAGGTTTATCCTATTAGTAGGGTTGTGGCCATTGGAATGGGCAGACATAATTCCCTTGGAGAGGGCAAGCACAGTCGTCTTGTTTGGCTCCAGGGGCCTGAGCCTGTAGGTTGTGTAGGCGAGGGCTCTTTGGACAGTTGTCTGAAAACACAAACTCGGCTTATGTTTCGGGTCATAGGTATGGCAGGACTGATCTACAGACCATGAAGAGAACTCTTCGGGATATGAAAAAAGGGCGAGTGTGAGGCTCTTGCTCAAGTTTTTGTCTGTGAATATCGTGTCACACATGGTCGTGAAATTTCCGGGTGACTTCATGGGAAATGGACGAGTCTTACTCTCTGGGGATTTGGCCCCGTCCAAAGAGTTTGGGGTCATTCTGTGGGATGGAAGAAGACCGTGTTCTGTTGTTGTTCATTTGTTTTGTTCTGTTTTTCAAGCTCAGGTGCCCCATCAAATGAGGGATTCCTGAGGAGAGCCCTGGGGAGGGGCGACTGGACAACCAGAAATCTGGTTAAATATTGGGGCCTAGGGACATGTCAAGCCCATGATGACATCTAATGGTCCAGCCACCGAGAGGACGTACTAAAGGACAGGACTCACGCTGACGGTCACAATGCGTGTTTATGCCCTCCTCGCACTCAAGAATGGGTGGGGCCTTAGGGTGAATGCTGGTTTCTCCTACACTGAACGTTGGACAGCATGCCAACCACAAGGTTTTTTGCCATGGGTAAGGATGATTTCTGATTTCTACATCACAGTGACCCGTGGGAAGTGATTGGAGATAAGGTCTAGGTTCTGAAGCATGAAAACTAAGGTAGGGAAGAGATGATGACCTAAGGCCATGGCGGTTCTGAAGTGCTCAGTGTGCGGTCAGCTGTCTGGGTGTTAGTCACGAGGTCCGGGCTTAGGTTGTCAGACAGTGCATTAGTGCCCAGGTTAGACTATATATTTTGGGTGCATTCGAGTGCAGTGTAGGTTCTTATCTGAAGAACTCTTCAGGATATGAAGAATGGGCGATTCAGAGGTGCGTGCTCATGCTTTTGTCTCTGGATTTTGTATCAGCGATGACCGTGGAATGTTGGGGAGGCCTCATGGGCCAAGGACGAATCTTGCTCTCTGTGGATTTGGCCCGATCCCAATTGTTTTTCGTCAATCTGTGGGATGGGAGGACTCCTTTCAGGTTTGTTACCTCAGGTGTCCCACCAAAAGATGAATTCCAAAGCAGAGCCCTGGGGAAGAGTGAAGGGACAACCCGAACTATGGTTAAAAATTTGGGCCTAGGGGCATGGCAAGCCCAATATGCTGTCTCTCTATTCAGCCACTGAGAGGCCTTACCTGAGGACTGGGCTCAAGCTGAGGGTTACAAAGTGTGTTTGTGACCAATGTGGCCCGCAAGCATGGGCGGGGCCTCAAGGGCCACACTGCTTTCAACTACACTGAACCTTGGACAACATGCCATCCACAAACTGGAAGGCTTTTGGGACAGTAGTCTGAGAATGGAAGTCTGAGAACCCAAGCTAGTCCTAGGTTTCTGGGTGAGGATATGGCAGGTACAATCTACAGTCCTAAATCTAGATCTCGTGCATCTGAAGTCAGAGCGAGGATCAGACGATCGCTCAGGTTGGTCATTCTGTCCCTGAGGGCCCCTTCTTGAAGGGGGTGATCACGAGGCCATGGGGGTTTTCCGACGATGGGAGTTGTGAGAAGGTCCCAATTGCAAAGATTCTTCTGCAGGACAATTGAGACCTGTTGGTTGGCTCCAGGACAATGATTCCGAGCAGGGTTCTAAGGATGGATGGCTGGGTAGCCCACCTCGCATTCCAATTGTCTCCAAGCAACAAGACAGGTCCGATCTGCTGGATCTGGAGGACCAACCGAGGAGGCTGAGTTGAAATGGACTCTCCCGTGGATGTGACCTAATATGATTTTGTGTCTATGGAGACCTTGGAATGAAGCGGTGGCACTGGGGCCCTGAAGGGTTCTCCTAAAGAGAGGCTTTCACACAGCTTCATCGTGCAAGTTTCCCATGTGTAGCTGAGATTTGTTCTGATGAGTGATTCAAGATATAGCCATATGCTGTTATTGAAATCCAGGCCTCTGAGGAGAGATGACTGGAAACCAAAGCAAGGGATCCGATAGGTGCCTTGGGGCCTGTTTTTTCCTTTTTACATCTGGGGACATCAGTCTACGGGTCTAAGTGCCGGTAGGTGCTCAGATGGGCCCAGATTGCCCCTATTTGTCCTAGGAAGCCACAAATATTGGGATGGCCTTAGGGATTTTGGAAGTTTATCCTATTAGTAGAGTTGTGGCCATTGGAATGGGCACATACAATTCCCTTGGAGAGGGCAAGCACAGTCGTAAGGTTTGGCTCCAGGGGCCTGAGCCTGTAGGGTGTATAGGCCAGGGCTGTTTGGACAGTTGTCTGAAATCACAAACTCGGCTTATGTTTCGGGTCATAGGTATGGCCGGACTGATCTGCAGACCATGAGGAGAACTCTTCGGGATATGAAAAAAGGGCGAGTGTGAGGCTCTAGCTCAAGTCTTTGTCTGTGAGTCGTGTCACACATGGTCGTGAAATTTCCGGGTGACTTCATGGGAAATGGACGAGTCTTACTCTCTGTGGGTCTGGCCCCGTCCAAAGAGTTTGGGGTCATTCTGTGGGATGGAAGAAGTCCGTTTTTCTGTTGTTGTTGATTTGTTTTGTTCTGTTTTTCAACCTCAGGAGTCCCACCAAATGAGGGATTCCAGAGTAGAGCCCTGGGGAGGGGCGACTGGACAACCAGAAATCTGATTAAATATGGGGCCTAGGGACATGTGAAGCCCATAATGAAATCTAATGGTCCAGCCACTGAGAGGACGTACTAGAGGACAGGACTCAAGCTGAGGGTCACAATGCGTGTTTATGCCCTCGTCGCACTAGAATGTGCAGGGCCTCAGGGTGAATGCTGGTTTCTCCTACACTGAACGTTGGACAACATGCCAACCACAATGTTTCTTGCCATGGGTAAGGAAGAGTTCTGATTTCTACATCACAGTCTGCCCTGGGCAGTGATTGGAGATAAGGTCTAGGTTCTGAAGCATGAAAACTGAGGTAGGGAAGAGATGATGACCTAAGGCCATGGCGGGTCTGAAGTGGTCAGTGTGCAGTCAGCTGTCGGGGTGTTAGTCACGAGATCCGTGCTCAGGTTGTCAGAAAGTGCATTAGTGCCCACGTTAGTCTATATATTTTGGATGCATTTGAGTGCCGTGTAGGTTCTTATCTGAAGAAATCTTCAGGATATGAAGAATGAGCGAGTCAGAGGTGCGTGCTCAGGCTTGTGTCTCTGGATTTTGTATCAGCGATGGCCGTGGAATGTTCGGGAGGCCTCATGGGCCATGGACGCATCTTGCTCTCTGTGGATTTGGCCCGATCCCAATTGTTTTTCGTCAATCTGTTGGATGGGAGCACTCCTTTCATGGTTGTTACCTCAGTGGTCCCACCAAATGAGGGATTCAAGAGTAGAGCCCTGGGGAGGGGCGATTGGACAACCAGAAATCTGGTTAAAAGTTGGGACCTAGGGGCATGGCAAGCCCAATATGCTGTCTCTTCATCCAGCCACTGAGAGGCCTTACCTGAGTACTGGGCTAAGGCTGTGGGTCACCATGTGTGTTTGCCACTTATGTGGCCCGCGAGCAATGGCGGTGCCTCATCGGACAAACAGGTTTCCACTACACTGAACGTTGGACAACAAGCCAACCACAAGATTCTTGCCATTGGGAAGGAGTTCTGATTTCTGCATCATTTTCAAACCTGGGCAGTGATTGGAGATAAGGTCTAGGATCTGAATCCTAAAAACCGAGGTTGGGAAGAGATAACAACCTAAGGCAATGGCTGGTCCTATGTGCTCAGTGTGCGGCCAGCTGTCTGGGTGGGGCCAGGAGGTCCAGGCTCAGGCTGTGTCATAAAGGGCATTAGTGCCCAGGTCAGCCTATATATTTGGGGAGAGCCGAATGGCGTGCAGGTTGATCCTCATTTGGGGTTTCTGGGTAGCCCCAGAGGGCAATGTTTTTCTTCTGGAGGGTAGTCAGAATGCTGCATTGTAGTTCTTAATAGCCAAATTGGAATGCTTGTGGGCCAGTAGTCTGAGGACGGAAGTCTGAGAACGCTAGCTAGGCCTAGGTTTCTGTGTGAGGATATGGCAGGCACAAACTACAGTCCTGAATCTAGATCACGTGCATCTGAACTCAGGGCGAGGATCAGACGATCGCTCAGGTTGGACTTTCTGTCCCTGAGGGCACTTCTTAAAGGGGGGGGATCACGAGGCCATGGGGGTTTTCCTAAGATGGGAGTTGTGAGAAGGTCCCAATTGAAAAGATTCTTCTGCAGGACAATTGAGACCTGTTGGTTGGCTCCAGGACAACGATTCCGAGCAGGGTTCTAAGGATGGATGGCTGGGTAGCCCACCTCGCATTCCAATTGTCTCCGAGCAACAAGACAGGTCAGATCTGCTGGATCTGGGGGAGCAACCGAGGAGGCTGAGTTGAAATGGAATCTCCCGTGGATGTGACCTAATATGATTTTGTGTCTATGGAGACCTTGGAATGAAGCGGTGGCACTGGGGCCCTGATGGGTTCTAATAAAGAGAGGCTTTCACACAGCTCCATCGTGCAAGTTTCCCATGTGTAGATGAGATTTGTTCTGATGGTGAGTCAAGAAACAGCCATAATGCTGTTATTGAAATCCAGGCCTCTGAGGAGAGATGCCTGAAACCAAAGCAATGGATCCGATAGGTGCCTAGGGGCCTGTTCGTTCCTTATTACCTCTGGGGATATCAGTCTACAGGTCTGAGTGCAGGTAGGTGCTCAGATGGGCTCAGATTGCCCCTGTTTGTCCTGGGAAGCCACATCTATTGGTATGGCCTCAGGAATTTTGGAGGCTTATACTCTTAGTAGGGTTGTGGTCATTGGAATGAACACATCCAATTCTCTTGGAGAGGGCAAGCACAGTCTTCAGGTTTGGCCTCAGGGGCCTGAGCCTGTAGGGTGTGTAGGCCAGAGCTGTTGGGACACTTGTCTGAAAACAGAAACTCGGCTTATGTTTCGGGTCATAGGTATGGCAGGACTGATCTGCAGACCATGAGGAGAACTCTTCGGGATATGAAAAAAGGGCGAGTGTGAGGCTCTTGCTCAAGTATATATCTCTGGATATCATGCCATTCATGGTCATGAAATTTCCGGGTGACTTCATGGGAAATGGTCGAGTTTTACTCCCTGGGGATTTGGCCCAATCCAAAGAGTTTGTGGTCATTCTTTGGCACGGAAGAAGTCCGTTTTTTGTTGATGTTGTTTTGTTTTGTTTTCTTTTTCAAACTAGGGGTCCCACCAAATGAGGGATTCCAGAGTAGAGCCCTGGGGAGGGGCGATTGGACAACCAGAAATCTGGTTAAAATTGGGTCCTAGGGTCAGCTAGTCTTGGGTTTCAGGGCGAGGGCACGGCATGTACCCCTGAAGATCTGAAGCAATATCTCATGCATCTAAAATCAGAGCGAGGATCAGACGTTGGCTCAGCTTGGATTTTCTGTTCATGACGGCCCCTTCATAAAGGGAGCCGAATCTCGAGGCCGTGGAGGTTTTCCCACGTTGGGAGTGGTGGGATGCCCCCTCCTAGGATTCCTTCTGCGGGACAATTGATACCTGTTGGACAGCTCCAGGACATCCCATATGGATGAGTCCAGACCAACGTTCAAGGATGGATGCCTGGGAAGCCCACCTCGCATTCCAATTGTCTCCTAACGACAAGACAGTTTAGATCTGATGGCTCTGCGGGAGCAACCGGGGTGGCTGAGTTGAAATGGACTTTCCTGAGGATGGGTCTAATGTGTGTTTGTGTCCATGAGGGCCTTGGAATGGGGCGGTGGCACCGGGACCCTGAAGTAATCTCCAAAGCTTTTGACGTAGCTCCCATGCACACGTTTCCTTGTTTAGACGAGGTTTGTTCTGATGGGTGCCTCCGGAAAACCCCAATGCTGGTATTGGAATCCAGGGTTTTGAGGAGACATGCCTGTAAACCAAAGCAATGGATCCGATTTTGGCCTAGGGTCCTGTCTGGTTCAATCTTCTTCTCTGGGGACATCCATCTAGGGTATGAGTGGAGTTAGATGCTCAGCTGGTGACAGACTGACCTTTTTTGTCCCGGGCGCCCTATACTATTGGGATGGCCTCAGAGACTTTGGAGGGTTCTCCTAATTTGTACGATTTTAGACAATGGAATGGGCAGAATTCCCATGGATTGGGTAGGCACAGTCCTAATGTGTGTCTCCAGGGTCTCCAGCCTGGATGGTGTGTGGCCCAGGACTTTGAGGACAGAAGTCTGAAAACACAAACTCAGCTTATGTTTGGGGACGTACGTATGGCAGGCCCGTTCTACAAACCATGAGAAGACATCTTCAGGATATGAAGATAGTGCGAGTCTGAGGCGCTTGCTCAGGCTTTTGTCTCTTGATTTTGTTTCAGCGATGGCCGTGGAATGTCGAGGAGGCCTCATGGGCCATGGACGAATCTTGCTCTCTGTGGATTTGGCCCGATCCCAATTGTTTTTCGTCAATATGTTGGATGGAGGACTCCTTTCAGGGTTGTACCTCAGGTGTCCCACCAAAAGAGGAGTTCCAAAGCAGAGCCCTGGGGATGAGTAAAGGTACAACCCGAACTATTGTTAAAAATTGGGGCCTAGGGTCATGGCAAGCCCAATATGCTGTCTCTTCAACCAGCCACTGAGAGGCCTTACCTGAGGACTGGGCTAAGGCTGAGGGTCACAATGTGAGTTTGCCACCTATGTGGCCCGCGAGCAATGGTGGGGCCTCATTGGACACACTGGTATCCACTACACTGAACATTATACAACAAGCCTACCACAAGGTTTCTTGCCATCGGGAAAGAGTTCTGATTTCTACATGATTTTCAAACATGGGCAGTGATTGGAGACAAGGTCTAGGTTCTAAATCCTGAAAACCGAGGCTGGGAAGAGATAACGACCTAAGGCAATGGCTGGTCCAATGTGCTCAGTGAGCGGCCAGCTGTATGGGTGGTGCCAGGAGGTCCAGACTCAGCCACTGTCAGAAAGGGCTATTGCCCATGTCAGCCTATATATTTTGGGTAAAGCCAAGTGGCGTGCAGGTTGATCTTCATTTGGGGTTTCTGGGTAGCCCCAGAGGGCAATATTTTTCTTCTGGAGGGCAGGCAGAGCGCTGCATTATAATTCTGGATTGCCAAACTGGAGGGCTTGTGGGCCATTAGTCTGAGGATAGATTTCTGAGGACACAAGCTAGGCATAGGTTTCTGGGTGAGGACATGGCAGGCACAATCTACAGATCTGAACCGAAATCTCGTGCATCTGAAGTCATGGTGAGGATCAGACGATCGCTCAGGTTGGACCTTATGTCCCTGAGGGCCACTTCATGAAGGAGGGGGGGATCAGGAGGCCATGGGTGTTTTCTCATGATGGGAGTTGTGAGAAGCTCCCAACTGCAAAGATTCTTCTGCAGTACAATTGAGACCTGTTGGTTGGCTCCAGGCTAACGATTCCGAGCAGGGTTCTAAGGATGGATGGCTGGGTAGCCCACCTCGCATTCCAATTGTCTCCTAGCAACAAGACAAGTTAGATCTGCTGGATCTCGCGGAGCAACCGAATACGGTGAGTTGAAATGGACTCTCGTGTGGATGGGTCCTAATGTGTTTTTGTGTCTATGGATACCTTGGAATGACGCGGTGGCACTGGGGCCATGAAGGGTTCTCCTAAACAGAGGCTTTGACATCACTCCCACGTGCAAGTTTCCCATGTGTAGATGAGATTTGTTCTGGTGGGTGAGTCAAGAAACAGCCATATGCTGGTACTGAAATCCAGGCCTCTGAGGAGAGATGCCTGGAAACCAAAGCAATGGATCCGATTAGGTCCTAGGGGCCTGTTCGTTCCTTTTTACCTCTGGGGACATCAGTCTACGAGTCTGAGTGCCGGTAGGTGCTCAGATGGGCCCAGATTGCCCCTGTTTGTCCTGGGAAGCCACAAATATTGGGATGGTCTCAGGGACTTTGGAGGTTCATCCTATTAGTAGCGTTGTGGCCATTGGAATGGGCACACAGAATTCCGTTGGAGAGGGCAAGTACAGTCGTCAGCTTGGCTCCAGGGGCCTAAGCCTGTAGGCTGTGTAGGCCAGGGCTGTTTGGACAGTTGTCTGAAAACAGAAACTCGGCTTATGTTTCGGGTCATAGGTATGGCAGGACTGATCTACAGACCATGAGGAGAACTCTTCGTGAAATGAAAAAAGGGCGAGTGTGAGGCTCTTGCTCAAGTATTTATCTCTGGATATCATTACATTCATGGTCATGAAATTTCCGGGTGACTTTATGGGAAATGGACGAGTCTTACTCCCTGGAGGTTTGGCCCAATCCAAAGAGTTTGGGGTCATTCTGTGGGACGGAAGAAGTCCGTTGTTTGTTGTTGTTGTTTGGTTTGGTTTTATTTTTCAAACTCAGGGGTCCCACCAAATGAGGGATTCCAGAGTAGAGCCCTGGGGAGGGGGATTGGACAACCAGAAATCTGGTTAAAATTGGGTCCTAGGGACAGCTAGACTTGGGTTTCAGGGCGAGGGCACGGCATGTACCCCCTGAAGATCTGAAGCAATATCTCATGCATCTGAAGTCAGAGTGAGGATCAGACGTTGGCTCAGCTTGGATTTTCTGTTCATGACGGCCCCTTCATAAAGGGAGCCAAATCTCGAGGCCGTGGAGGTTTTCCCACGTTGGGAGTGGTGGAAGGCCCCCTCCTAGGATTCCTTCTGCGTGACAATTGAGACCTGTTGGACAGCTCCAGGACATCCCATATGGATGAGTCCAGACCAACGTTCGAGAATGGATGCCTGGGAAGCCCGCCTCGAATTCCAATTGTCTCCTAGCGACAAGACAGTTTAGATCTGATGGCTCTGCGGGAGCAACCGGGGTTGCTGATTTGAAATGGACTTTCCTGAGGATGGGTCTAATGTGTGTTTGTGTCCATGAGGGCCTTGGAATGGGGCGGTGGCACCGGGACCCTGAAGTAATCTCCGAAGCTTTTGACGTAGCTCCCATGCACAAGTTTCCTTGTTTAGACGAGGTTTGTTCTGATGGGTGCCTCCGGAAAACCCCAATGCTGGTATTGGAATCCAGGGTTTTGAGGAGACTTGCCTGTAAACCAAAGCAATGGATCCGATTTTGGCCTAGGGTCCTGTCTGGTTCAATCTTCTTCTCTGGGGACATCCTTCTAGGGTATGAGTGGAGTTAGATGCTCATCTGGAGTCAGACTGCCCTTTTTTGTCCAGGGCGACCTATACTATTGGGATGGCCTCAAGGACATTGGGGGGTTCTCATCATTTGTACGATTTTGGACAATGGAATGGGCAGAATTCCCTTGGATAGGGTAGGCACAGTCCTAATGTGTGTCTCCAGGGTCCCCAGCCTGGATGGTGTGTGGCCCAGGACTTTGAGGACAGAAGTCTGAAAACACAAACTCAGCTTATGTTTAGGGACGTAGGTATGGCAGGCCCGATCTACAAACCATGAGAAGACATCTTCAGGATATGAAGATAGTGCGAGTCTGAGGCGCTTGCTCAGGCTTTTGTCTCTGGATATTGTATTAGCAATGGCCGTGGAATGTCGAGGAGGCCTCATGGGCCATGGACGAATCATGCTCTCTGTGGATTTGGCACGATCCCAATTGTTTTTCGTCAATCTGTTGGATGGAGGACTCCTTTCAGGGTTGTTACCACAGGTGTCCCACCAAAAGAGGAATTCCAAAGCAGAGCCCTGGGGAAGAGTGAAGGGACAACCCGAACTATTGTTAAAAATTGGGGCCTAGTGGCATGGCAAGCCCAATATGCTGTCTCTTCATCCAGCCACTGAGAGGCCTTACCTGAGGACTGGGCTAAGGCTGAGGGTCACAATGTGTGTTTGCTACCTATCTGGACCGCGAGCAATGGCGGGGCCTCAAGGGACACACTGGTTTCCACTACAATGAACGTTGGACAACAAGCCAACCACAAGTTTTCCTGCCATCGGGAAGGAGTTCTGATTTCTGCACCATTTTCTAACCTGGGCAGTGATTGGAGTTAAGGTCTAGGTTCTGAAGCCTGAAAACTGAGGTTGGGAAGGGATAACGACCTAAGGCCATGGGGGGTCTGAAGTTTTCAGTTTGTAGCCAGCTGTCTGTTTTGGCGTTGGAGGTCCAGGCTCAGGGTGTGTCAGAAAGGGCATTATTGCCCAGGTCATCATATATATTTTGGGTATAGCCAAGTGTCGTGCAGGTTGATCTTCATTAGTGGTTTCTAGGTAGCCCCAGAGAGAAATGTATTTCTCCTGCAGGGCAGGTAGAGTGCTGCATTGTAGTTCTGGATTGCCAAACTGGAGGGCTTGTGAGCCAGTAGTCTGTGTGCAGAAGTCTGAGGACACAAGCAAGGCTTAGGTTACTGGGTGAGGACATGGCAGGCACAATCTACAGACCTGAACCGAGATCTCGTACATCGGAAGTCATGATGAGGATCAGACAATCGCTCAGGTTGGACCTTATGTCCCTTATGGCCCCTTTATGAAGGGGGGGGGATCATGTGGCCATGGGGGTTCTCTCATGATGGGACTTCTGAGAAGCTCCCAACTGCAAAGATTCTTCTGCAGGAAAATTGAGACCTGTTGGTTGGCTCCAGGCCAACGATTCTGAGCAGGGTTTTAAGGATGGATGGCGGGGTAGGCCACTTCACATTCCAATTGTCTCCTAGCAACAAGACAAGTTAGATCTGCTGGATCTCGCGGAGCAAACGAATACGCTCAGTTGAAATAGACTCTCTTGTGGATGGGTCCTAATGTGCTTTTGTGTCTATGGAGACCTTGTAATGGGGCAGTGGCACACAAGCCCTGAAGGATTCTCCTAACTGGAGGTTTTGATACATCTTCAAAGGATAATTTTCCCATGTGGAGAGGAGATTTGTTCTGATTGCTGCCTCATGAAATCCCCATTAGCTAATATTGGAAATCAGGACTCTGAGGAGAGATATCTGTAACCGAAAGCAATGAATCTGATTCAGTCCTAGGGGCCTGTCTGATTCAATCTTCTTCTCTGGGGACATCCATCTACGCTGAGTAGAGGTAGATTCTCAGCTGGTTTCAGATGACCCTTGTTTGTCCTGGGCTGCCTACATTATTGGGATGTCCTTGGGGACTCTGGAGGTTTTTCCTAATTTGTACAATTGTGGACAATGGAATGGGCAGAATTCCCGTGGTATGGACAGGCACAGTCCTGATGTGTGGCTCCAGGGGACCCAGTCTGAAGGGTCTGTGGGCCAGGAATGTGGGGACAGAAGTCTGAAAACACAAATTCGACTTAGGTTTGGGAAGTAGGTATGGCAGGCCCGATCTACAGACCGTGAGGAGAACTCTTCGGGATACGACAAAAGAGCGAGTGTGAGGCACTTGCTCAGACTTTTGTCTCTGGATTTGTTGTCAACGATGGCTGTGGAATCTCGGGGAGGCCTCATGGGCCATGGACGAGACTTCCTCTCTGTGATTTTGGTCCAATCCCAATTGTTTTGGGTCAATCTGAAGGATGGGAGGAGTCCTTTTAGTTTTGTTACCTCAGGTGTCCCACCAAAAGAGGGATTCCAAAGCAGAGCACTGGGGAGGGATGAATGGACAACCCGAACAATCCTATTGGGGTGAGGTCGAGAACCGAGCAGGTTGATCCTCATTTGGGGTTTATGGAGATCCCCATAGAGCAACGTTTTTCTTCTGGAGGGCCAGCATAGGGCTGCATTTTGGTTCCAGAATTCCAAGTCTTGAGGACATGTTTGCCAGAAGTGTGAGGAAGGAAGTCTGAAAACACAAGGTAGCACGAGGTTTGGGCCCACTGTGCAGAGGCTGAATCGAGATCTCCTGCATCTGAGGTCAGGGCGAGTATCAGATGTTGCCTCAAGCTGGAGTTTGTGTCCATGACGGCCCCTTCCTGAAGGGGGTGGGGGCGTCATGAGGCCAGGGAGGTTTCCCTACGCTGGGAGTTGTGAGCTGCTCCAAACTTCAAAGTTTCCTTCTTCAGGACAGTCGAGTACTATTGGATGGTTCCAGGATGCCCCATACAGAAAGACTCGAGAGCAGGGGCCTAAGCATGGATGCCGAGAAACGCCAACTCACCTTCCCATTGCCTGGTCGAGACAAGGCACGCTCAATCTGCGGGCTCTTGGGTGAGCTACCCAGAAGGCTGAGTTTTAAATGGACTTTCCTGAGGATGAGTCATAATGTGGGTTGGTGGCCATGGAGACCTTGGAATGTGGCAGTAGCTAAGGGACTCTGCAGGATTCCCCAACCCGAAGGGTTTGACACAACTCAAACAAGGAAGCTTTCCATGCGGAGATGAGAGGTTTTCTGTCTGGTGCCTCAGGATAGCCCCATATGCTGGTCTTCGAACCCAGGCCTCTGAGGAGTGATACCTGGACACCAAAGCAAGAGATCATAATAGGGCCTAGGGGCCTGTCTGGTTCAATCTTCTGTCTCTGCGGATATCAGTCTGTGTGCTGCATGGAGGTAGTAGTTGCTCAGCTGGTGTCATAATGCCCCTGTTTGTCCAGTGCGGCTTGCGGTAGTGGGATGTTCTTAGGGACCTTGAGGTTTCTACTATTTTGTAGAGTTGTGGCCAATGGAACGGGCAGTTTCTTAGGAGAGAGCAGGCACAGTTCTGTGGTGTGGCTCCAGAGACCCCAGCCTGGAGGCGGTGTGGGCCACGGCTGTGCAGACAGACATCCAAAAACCCAAACTCAGCTCAGGTTTGGGGCCGAGGTTATGGCAGGCCTGATCTACAGTCCGTGAGGGGAGCTCCTCTGGATATGAAAGAAGGGTGAGAAGGAGGCAGTCGCTCAGTCTTTTGTCTCTGGATATTTTGTCCACAATGGCCGTTTAATGTAGGAGTTGCCTCATGGGTCGTAGAAGTCTCCCTCTCTGGTGGTTTGTCCAGCCCCCAAGAGTTTGGGGTCATTCTGTGGGAAGGGAAGAGTCCTGTTTTCTGCTTCATGTGTCCCCCCAGTAGAGGAATTCTGGAGCATAGCAGTGGGTACTGACAACTGGAATACTCGCTCTCTGGTTAAGCCTGGGGGCCTATGGATATGACAAGCCCCATAGGCAGGATCTTTGTCCAGCCACTGAGAGGCGTTACTTTAATACGGGACTCATGCTACAGGTCACAATGAATGTCTGGGCCCTAGGCGGCCCTCAAGCACAGGCGTGGCCTTTCCGACAATGCAGGTTTTCCCACATTGAACGTTGGACAACATGACAACCACAAGGTTTCTGGCCATGGGGAAGGAGGAATGCTAATTTCTGCATCACGTTCACCCCTGGGCAGTGATTGGAGATAAGGTCTAGGTTCTGAAGCCTGAAAACCGAGGTTGGGAAGAGATGACGAACTACAGCCATAGCGGGTCCCTTGTGTCCAGGTTGGAGCCAGCTATCTAAGTGTCGTTTGGGATGTCTTGTCTCAGGCTGTGCCAGACAGGGCATTAGTATTCAGGGTAGGCTGTATAATTGCTTTACAGTCGAGTGGCATGCATTAGATAATCATTTGGGGTTTCTTATTAGCTTCATAGGGCAAAGTTTTTCTTCTGGAGGGCAGGCAGAGTGCTGCATTGTGGCTTCGGAATTCCCAAACTGGAGGGCTTGTGGGCCAGGAGAGTGAGGATGGAAGTCTGAGAACACAAGCTAGGCTTAGATTTCGGGGAATGGACATGGCAGGCACACTCTGCAGAGCTGAATTGAGATCTCATGAGTCTGAAGTCAGGTCGAGGATCAGACTTTGGCTCAGGTTGGAGTTTCTGTCCATGATGGCCCCTTCATGAGGGGGGGGGCATTATGAGGCCATGGGGGTTTTCCCACTATTAGAGTTGTGAGATGCTCCAAACCGCAAGAATTCTTTCTGTGGGACAATTAAGATTTGTTGGATGGCTCCAGGACGTCTCATCAGGTATTTTTCCAGAACAGGGTTCTAAGTATGGATGTCTGGGCAGACAGCCTCAATTCCAATTGTCTCCTAGCAACAAGAAACGTTTGATCTGCTGGCTTGGGGTAGCATCAGAGGGGGCTGAGTTGGAATGGACTTTCCTGAGGATGGTCTTAATGTTGGTTTGAGTCCATTGAGACCTTGGTATGGGGCAGTGGCACCAGGGCCCTGAAGGATTCTCCTAACCAGAGGTGATAACAAAGCTCCAATGAGCAAGTTTTCCATGGGGAGACGAGATTTGTTCTTATTGGTGCCTCAGGAAACAACCATTTGCTGGTATTGGAAATGAGGCCTCTGAGGAGAGATGCCTGGAAACCAAAGCAATGGATCTGATTAGGGCCTAGGGGCCTGTCCGGTTCAATATTCTTCTCTGGGGACATCTTTTGTCTGAGTGGAGGTAGTTGCTCAGCTGGTTTGAGATCACACCTCTTTGTCCTTGGCGGCCTACACTATTGGGATGGCCTCGGTAACTTTGGAGGTTTTTCCTAATTTGCAAGGTTGTGGCCAATGGAATGGGAAGAATTCTCTTGAAAGGGAAGCACAGTCCTGAGGTGTGGCTCCAGGGACCCAAGTGTGGAGCGTGTGTGGTCCAGGGCTATTTGGACAAAAGTCTGAAAACACAAACTCCAGTTAGGTTTGGGTCTGTAGGTATGGCCGGCCCGATATATAGACCGTGAGGAGAACTCTTCGGGATATGAACAAAGGGCGAAAGTGAGGTGCTTGCTAATGCTTATTTTTTTCTGGATATGTGTCACCGATTGCCATGGAATGTCCGGGTGTCCTCATGGGCCATCGATGAGGCTCCCTTTCTGGGGATTTGATCCAATCCCAAGAGTTTGGGGTCATTCTGTGGGAAGGGAGGAGGCCTTGCTGTTTTTTTTTTACCTCAGGTGGACCACCAAAAGAGGGATTCCACAGCAGAGTCCTGGGGAGGGGCGACTGGACAACCAGAACTCTGGTTAACATTGGGACCTAAGAACATGGCAAGCCCCATATGTGGGCTCTTGGTCCAGACACTGAGAGGCCTTCCTTGATCATAGGGCTCACATTGAGTTTCACAATGTGTTTTTGTGCCCAAGGAGCCCCTCAAGTCAGGGCGTGGCCTAATGTACCATGCTGGTTTCTCCTAAACTGAACGTTGCACAATATGGCAACCACAAGTTTTCTGGCCATGGGGAAGAAGGAGTTCTAATTTCTGCAACACTTTCACTCCTGGACTGTGATTGGATTTAAGGTCTAGGTTCTGAAGCCTGAAAACTGAGGTTGGGAAGAGATGAAGACCTAAGGCCATGGTGTGTCTGATGTGCTCAGTGTTCGGCCACCTGTTGAGTGTGGGTTGGGAGGTGCAGGCTCAGGCTGTGGCAGACAGGGAATTAGTGCCCAGGCTAGACTGTATCATTGGGGTGCAGTCGAGTTTCGTGCAGGTTGGTACTCATTTGTGGTTACTGGGTAGCCCCAGAGGGCAACGTTTTTCTTCTGGAAGGAAGACACAGTGCCACATAGTGGCTCCAGAATTCCCAAACTTGAAGGCTTGTGGGCCAGGAGTGTGAGGAAAAAATTCTGAGAACACAAGCCAGACTTAGATTTCGGGGTGAGGGGACGGCAGGAACCCTCTGCAGAGATGATTCGAGATCCCGTGTACCTGAAGACAGAGCTAGGATCAGACGTTGGCTCAGGTTGGAGTTTCTGTCCATGACGGCCCCTTCATGAAGGGGAGGGTGTCACGAGGCCATGGAGGTTTTCCCACGATGGGAATTGTGAGATGCTCCAAACCGCAATGATTCCTTCCGTGTGGACAGTCGAGACCTGCTGGATGGCTCCAGGACATCCCATAAGGAAGTTATCCAGAGCAGGGTTCTAAGGATGGATGACTGGGCAGCCTGCCTCCCATTCCAGGTGTCTCATAGCGCCAAGGCAAGTTCGATCTGCTGGATCTCGGGGAGTAACCGAGGCGGGTGTGTTGAAATGGGTGAGTTGAGGATGGGTCATAAAGTGCATTTGTGTCCATGGAGACCTTGGAATGGGGTGCTTGATCCGGGGCCTTGAGGGATGTTCATAACCGGAGGTTTTGATGGAGCTCTAAAGAGTACGTTTCCTATGTAGAGAAGAGAATTGTTTTGATGAGTGCCAAAGGAATCTCCCATATGCTGGTATTGGAAACCAGGCCTGTGAGGAGAGATACCTGGAAACAAAAGCAATGTATATGATTAGGGCCTAGGTGCCTGTCCGGTTCAATCTCTTTCCTGGGCATACGTATCTATGGTTCTGAGGGGAGGTAGTTGCTCGGATTTTGTCAGATCGCCCCTGTTTGTCCTGGGCAGCCTATAATATTGGGAATGGCCTCGGGATTTTGGAGTTTCTCCTAATCTATAGGGTTGTGGCCAATGGAATGGGCAGAAATCCCCTGGAGAGGGCAGGCACAGTTCTGAGTTTGGCTCTAGGGGCCCAGCCTTGAGGGTGTGTGGGCCAGGCCTGTGGGGACAGAAGTCTGAAAACACAATTTCCGCTTAGGATTAGGGACATAGGTATGGCACGCCCAATCTACAGACCGTGATAACACTTCGGGATATGAAAAAGGGTGAGTTTGAGGTACTTGCTCAGGTTTTGTCTCTGGATTTGTGTCAACAATGTGGGTCGAATGCTGGCGCTGGCGTGGCCTCATGGGTTGTGGACGGCTTTCCTTCTCTGAGGATTTGACCCAATCCCAAGAGTTTGGGGTACATTCTGTGGGATGGGGAGGTGTCCTTTCTGTTTTTTTATTTTATTTTATGTACTTCATGTGTGCCAATAAAAGAGGGATTCCAGCAGAGTCCTTTGGGAGGGACAACTGGATAACCCCACCTCTGTTTAAGTTTGGGGGCCTAGGGGCATGGCAAGTCCAATATGTGGGCTCTTGATTCAGACACTGAGAGGTCTTCCTTGAGGACAGGGTTCATGCTGAGGGTCACAATGCCTATTTGTGCCCAACAAGGCCCTCAAGCATGGGAAGGGCCTCATGGGCCACGCTGGATTCTCTTACACTGAACGTTGGAGAATATGCCAACCACAAGGTTTCCAGCCATGGCGAAGG